>NC_137876.1:24760434-25047934 GCF_963924005.1 Protomyctophum bolini
TGTTTTGAGATGTGCGTTCTTCCCTTCGGATCTCTATCTCTACATGGCCTATCGGCCCAGTCCATAATCCCTCCTGCATCTTGAATGAATCCAAGCAGCTTGTGAGATTCTGTGGAGAGTGACAGCTGCAATAAACCCCTCACAGGATAGTAGACTATATATAGCAGATAGCAGTAAGACGCCTGGGGGCGAGAAACGACCTCGCCCCCTAAAGGAAGAGGTCGAGTGCACTGGCCATACAGTATATGGAGCGTATCTTGAGTGTAGTGTGATGAGCTCAGATCAAGTCATGCCACGCCTGCCAATTGTAAGAGGAATTAATCAAAAGCAGCATAACTGGACCAGCACCAATCCTTTTTGTTGCATAATTGAATGATCACAAACAATGGAATACTAGACACATTCCATTTACCTTTGCTAAAGTAAATGACCGGAAAATGGTTCTCAATATATTTAATGATATGTCCGTAAAGAAAATAACTAACTTCTGACCTTTCTCTTCGATGATTTGAATTAGAATGGCAGACTTAAGAATTCACACTGATGGCATAAAATCTATAATCAGGCCCATTCACACCCTCTGAAATACAATCACCTACAACTGGTTATTATTACTCTACTGAAGCGATGAATATTAGGGCAAAAGCAAGATAAATGACACAAGAAGAAAAAGTCAACAAAATGAATGAGCGTTTTCTTCCCAAAAGGAGCATATACCATACACTGTACTGTAGGTAACGGTAACCTCTCCTAATGGATATATGGCATGTTGAAAATGAAACTTTCAACGGTAGCAGCCTTTGTTGGCCTGGGGGGAGATATAAACATACTCATGGAGTATTAATGGAACATTTCACACACGGTAGTATTTCGCAGTAGTCTCTCTCTCTCTCTCTCTCTCTCAAACTGGGCCCAATGGCGTGTGGTGTGTATTTGACGGCGCTGAACTTGTTGTCTAAATATTTCCTGTCACAGTTTAAAGAGTTTTGCAGGAGGCCGTATGGTATAAAACTCAGAGGCGTGTTTTTGTTCCACTGCTACTAGGCTGCAGGCTGCCGTGAGTGACAGTGTTATAGGGAGGCACCCTGCGTGGACGGATGTAGGTGTGTGTGGAAGCTATAACCGGAAGTAGCCCTCCCAGCTCTGCCATGGGTGCCACTCCATTAACATTAACAAGTGCGTGCGTGCGTGCGTGCGTGCGTGCGTGCGTGCATGCGTGTGCACGTCTTTTACTCAATATTGGCTTCCCATCATCAGAGATGTTGTGGGTTTTTTGTCAGCGAAACATAAATCTGATCTATAAAAACCACTTAACCTTGAAATATCCGTCCAGGGTATATGATTTTACAAGCAAGCAGGTTATGTATTGTTCTTGTAAGCACTGCCTGAAATTAGTTTACCTTATACTGGCTCTCCAAACTGAAAAGCAGGTTGGTTGAGGTCAGGGGGGTTTTTAGATTTACAGCCATGCATGGACCCGAATCAGAAAATCTGATGTTACTCCCCCCTGTGCAGCCATACTTTAAGAAATCCATCCATACACCTTCAACCGCTTATCCGTAGTCGGGTCGCGGGGGCAACAGCTCCACCAGAGTGCTCCAGACTTCCCTCTCCAGAGCAACATTAGTGACTTCCTCCTGGGGGATTCCGAGACGTTCCAAGGCCAGTGAGTCGATGTGTTTCCTCTACCTGTGCTTTGGTCTGCCCCAGGGTCTCCTCCCAGTCGGACGTGCGTCGAGGACCTCCCTAGGGAGGCGCCCGAGAGGCATCCTAACCAGATGCCCGAACCACCTCAGCTGGATCCTTTCCAGGCGAAGGAGCAGCGGTTCTACTCCGAGTCTCTCTCGTGTGACTGAACTTCTCACCCTATCTCTAAGGGAGACCCGTCGAAGAAAACTCATTCCGGCCGCTTGTATTCGCGACCTTATTCTTTCGGTCATGACCCACACTTCTTGACCATAGGTGAGAGTAGGAACGAAGATTGCTCGGTAGACGGAGAGCTTTGCCTTCTGGCTCAACTCTCTTTTCGTCTCTTTTTTTAAGAAATCATTATTTGCTAAACGTATCTTGCTGAGAAGCACCAAAAACAGTCATTATTAGTCATTAAGGAGATTTAGACCATGTACTGAAACAAAAGGTATCCAGTTGTATTTGGCGGAAGGCTCGAATGGGATGTATTAAGAAGACTTAAAGAGGCCCCTAGGCCAATTATCACCCCCCCCCCACACACACACACACACACACACACACACACACACACACACACACACACACACACACACACACACACACACACACACACACACACACGCACCCACACACACACGCACACACACACACACACACGCACACGCACACACACACACACACACACACACACACACACACACACACACACACACACACACACACACACACACACACACACACACACACCCCCACGCTAGCCATAACGGGCAGTCGGGTGGGAATACAAACACACCGCTCAAGTTAATAAGGCATGTGTGGGTCAATAATGCACCTGTAGATGTTTTATTGTACAGGATTTACAGTCTATAACCTATTATTTACATGACATTTAGATGCGTATAAAAAATAAATCTTAAAAAATACTTTTCAGCTCCATTTGTCAGGTGGCTACGTAGGAGGGGACTTGCTATTGCAGGCTGAGGGAGAGCACCCACAAGGTAAATTGTGGATGGGCCCCCAGGGGCGCCCCGGTTGACAATCCAAGCACAGGGATCTCCATCCCTGATGATGTCATGCGATGTCACTAGACCTGGGCACCATATATGGGGATTTTGAGTGATACACTGTGCTGTCAAAACCCCTAATTGGCCTAATTGGCATCAATCATTGGTGTCAATCACTGATCATGAGTAGTCAGCACCTGGTGACAATCACTGATTGGGGCGAGGCACTGAAAACAGGAAGTGTTTGTCCAGTATGAGAGCAGCAGCAGTGGAGAACACAGCATGGAGAGAAGCAGAACAAACTGAAAGACTTTTCATGAACTGAACTGCAAACATTGGAGCTGGGAAGACCGAAACCTCAAGCCATCAAGGGGAATGCCACTGGTGCGTTAATTGTTACTGCATTGAAGTTTATTTTGTTGCTTAAATTTATTATAAAAGTTATTTATGTTTTTGTGCTGCTAGGCCAAATTTAACTGCTATAATTAGCTATAAGTTTGATTTAAGTTGCATATAGGCTTGATGTGATGATCTTTAATTGAATACTGAATATGATATGAGTTAAAACAAACTGTTTATTTAGATTACTGAAGTAACTAGTGATTCAGTCATGTAGGTTACATTAGTAACTGGTTATTCGAGTGACATGAGTGAATTTCAGTTATTGGTTTTGTTTGATTATGACGTTAGTTAATGACGGCTTGTATTTGTTTTTTGTCTTTTTCTCTGTTTAAGGTTTTCAACCTAAATGCCTAATACCTAACCAACAACTGTACTTACCTGTACCACAATTTCAAGTAAAAACAAACAAAAGAGGAAAGAAGTTGTCTTTTTGAGTTGACCACAGTTCCCCCTGTCGGCTAAGCCGTTTTTCAAGTTTGGGCAAAAAGGTTTCTGAAGAAAATCCCGAATAACTTGACATACACTGACTGACTGACTGACGGGAAATGCATGATTCCATAGTTAATTGTGACCTTTGCAGCAACCACAGTGGTTATCATGAGACACAATATGATCATATATTGGCATTCCCATATTCAGTATGGGCTTAATATTGATCACAGTCAGAGATTGTTTAGGGTATCCGCTGGGAATGCCCATGTATGGAACTTTTTCACGTGATGTCACGATGACCTGATGGGAAAAACATACTTTCATGTTGGTCAACATCCAAGAGAAATTGAGATGATGAATTATGGAAGCTGTGGGTTCAGTATTTGAAGGTCCTCTTTGAAAGTGGTTCATTTCATTTTAGTACTACATTCCTGTGATGCATTTACTTAGAGTATTTTGTTTCCTTGGTGGCAGGTTAGCATCCCTTGACACCCTCCGCGCCATTGCCGTAGATCTAGGTAAATTAAAGCCTATTATTTAATATTATACGCTTAACACTCAAATCACACTGATTCGCGTCTGGCTTTAACCAGGCTAACAATGTATGCCTTCAGATTAATGTAAATACATGCCCGCATCGTGAAGTCAGATTTGTAGTTTTCCAGAACCGCCAATCCGACTGATATTCCCATATATGGCAATCCTCATATTGGCATAGTGATAACATCAGGGCTCTTCATATATGGGCATAAAATACAAGGACATCACAGATGCAGAGTCTCTGTACTGTATATGGACACAAAAGGGACACAACAGACAGACGCAGAGATCTCCACATGGGCACAAAACGGACGGGTACAACAGGTACACAATTGGTTTGCATAACCAACTTGCATCGTTAACGACTTGCATCATTCCTGAGTGCAGACACACGCACACACATACTACACATGGACATTTTTATTACATCTGAATTCCTGGTATAATTTTGTTATTTTTAAAATGTTTGCCATTTCCCTTTCCTTCACTCATCTCCAGACTACATGTGCGGACGCATATGGATAATTATGACCCTGTGAGAGATCCTCTCCAGGGGCTCTTGACAGACCAGACAGTTCACAGGAACCTTCCCAATCTGCTCTTAATTATTTCAACTGTAAATCTCCTCCTGCCAAGCTCTTGGATGTTTGGAGACGATATGATATATTTGACGTACACAGCTTGGTTGAATGCTCATCACTTCAGAGTGGTCAGTCGAGGCATACTGTTATTTCTCGTTGCAGACCGCTGCTCTGCCTCCGTTTATGTTGCAATGGAAACAGAAAACGAATAGCCTGTAATACCAAGTAGCCATTTATTTGTTTTTGCTATTTTTGCTTTACCTATGATGACTTATGGTTGTTAATATTGCTGCTACAATGTCTGAGGCACCATGACTGTTATGATCTGATCGCCCATGGCTGTGTACTTGTACGTGAATACACAATGTATTTGATATGTATTGTGTACTGCCTGTAAGCATACTTTATAGTGAGCTACTGGAGACATCTCAGACAGCAAGGTCAGCTGCGGCTGCAGTTAGCGGTTGTTATGTCTGTTGTGTCACGTCATTAGGATCCAGCTATATTTTTCCAATATTTGTGTAATAAACTTGTGAACCTTTTAACGTGATATACTGTCTCGTGTCGCGTTATTGTTCCCCCGGGCCCGTCGACCGCCGCCGCCGTACCACGGTATACTTCAACCGGATTGTCACACACCACCCTGCCGGCACACACTACCTGTCTGTCAACCAGACGAGGGTTCAGTACGTACTTAGAGTTTTACAACAATGACAATGGATCACAGGATGTTTGCCAGTTTGGTCCGCCCTCAGCCCTCCTCTTCCGACTTCCGTTGGTGCACTAATGTTTTTATTCGACTAATCCCCAATGTCTTCCCTGCGCAGCTCGTAATCTGATTACACTTGGTGTGCATTAACAGAATCAGATATCAGCTATTTGACAGTTGTAAGCTGGTTAGCTAAAGACATACATCAAGTCTTTGAATGTCCTGTATGGCTGTACCATGGTGGTACCAGGCAGCCCCTTTCATTTAACTGAGGTCACCTGAATGGACAGTGTGTGCCGATAAGACAATTCGAAACACGACAACTTGACTCACAAGACATGTGCTGTCTCGCTTATCTAAATCCCCTGTGCTCCCTCACTGGACACCAATGGGCTGTTACAAATGCTAAGCATTCTACATAAGAATGTAGGTGGCTACCTGCCATCATGATAAATCAATTGAGGGGATGAAGGGCCACTGTACTGCAGCTTGAACATCCATGCATATAACAACAGTTTTCCTGGAACTGGGAATTGACCATGTGTGGGATCACGTGTCAGCAAGACTACAGGAGGACAGCACTGGGTGTACCGTTCAACCATGGCGGGCATGTTGAAATAGTGACATTAGGGTTCATTAGCTAATCAAACAAGTTGTACAAAAGGTCTTGTAAAATGCAACAAGAGAACATGACTATGGCTGGGCGCAGTGGGCGGCCATACTTTAAACACAGACATCAGTTCATCCATGTTTGTTAGGCAGGCCCAATCCGTCCATCACACCCTTTGTGTTGACAGTGAGACTCAGCATCTTTATCAGAACCATCACTCTTACCCTCATCAGTCCCACAGTGGATTGGCCAGGGGTCACACAAGAGGGCCCTCATGCACAGCTCATACAACCTGTCAGAGGAGCTCTGCACTGTCATGGTTCCATTTGTGAAGAAAAAAGAAAGAAAGAAAAATACTTTTTCTTTACCAAAAAGCCTTATTATAGTATGACCAGTAAGACGCCCTGAGGGCGAGAAATTCGAGAATAAAGGGCGAGGTCGCGTGCAGAACGCATCCGCCTGGGTGATGGCAGACGGCAGACTGGCGCTTTGGTTTGGGGGGTCAGATCAACATATGAATGCGCCATATATGGAGATCTAAGGGTTTGAGGTTTGTAGAGTTGCTGCTCTAGGTATGCAGATCCAGTCTTCTCCATGTATGGTTATCCAGGGTTAGATGAGGGCAGTATGGAGATGGCCCTATACCTGTATAGTGGCGTGACGTGTCACTAGGTGTGATGTCACGAGGCGTGACCATATATGGAGACGTGATGTCACGAGGCTTGACCATATATGGAGACGTGATGTCACGAAGCGTGACCATATATGGAGACGTGATGTCACGAAGCGTGACCATATATGGAGACGTGATGTCACGAGGCATGACCATATATGGAGACGTGATGTCACGCGGCGTGACCATATATGGAGACGTGATGTCACAAGGCGTGACCATGGAGGCGTGGGTGACTAACTAACGGATGGACGGACGGACGGACGGACGGGAGATGCAGGTTTTCATAGTAAATGCCTATGGTCGCAACAAATAGCAAAAGAAATGCCAATCTCATAATGCATTGCACTGTGATGCATTGATCTGCTCTTTCTTTTATTTATTTCATACTTTTTCAAATTAAATCGTGCACATTATTCAACATTATCAAACGTAATCAGTCTACGTTTCCTAAAAGGAAATGCATGTAGTCTATATAATTGAGTCTGGCCAAAAGCAGGGACACCACATGACCAAAGGGGGGGTATCAACAGCAGACGGGCCTGTCAGCCATGTTGTTTTAGTGCTCTGCAGTGCAGCCGCGTTCTCTGTCTGATGTCCTGCTATAGTGCACATGGTTTTCAACCTTTTCTGGGTCAGGGCCCACTTGAAAAATGTAAACGTGTTCGCGGCCCACCCATTGTGGATTGGCAATCGCGGGCAATCCGTTGGAAACCTCACATGTCCAAACCTGTTACTTTTCAGGATTCCAATTAAAAACTGAAGTGGCAGATCTACAGGCTCAAAACGCGCCAAATCGCGTCGCATTTCGCGCTTGTACTGTCTGTACTGTCAAGACTCCTGCTGCGGAAGAATGGGTTCTGTTCTGTGGAATTTGCCTTTTTTTGACGGCTCGCCGCTCACCACAAACATCTGAGATCCAAATGACATGAGGTCGGACGGCCCGACATGGATCTTCACTGGCACCTTGTGTGTGTGTGTGTGTGTGTGTGTGTGTGTGTGTGCGCGCGCAGCGCGTGCATGTGAGTGAGTGCATGCACATACAGTATATGGAAGGCAGTCAGTCATACATGCATGCAAGAAAGAATTATTGTGCCTAGAGGCCACATTAAAATTACATAATGTCTGATTTATTGTGGAATGTGGACTGATATATTAAATGTTCAACTTTCTTTTTTCTTTTTTGCATTATATGTGACTCAATTGCAAAGAAATACTATGATATTTGAAAGTATATCTCATGCATGCTGGATGTGCTGCTGGCCAAGATAAAGAAATTTGCAACTGTAAAGCCACTTTGTCCCTCTGGATCAGTTTGGAGTTTGGACAGAGAAGGACCAGATAGGCCAGTCAGTGGTTCTCAAAGTGAGGTCCGGGGACTCCTAGGGCAGTGATTAGCATTTATAAAGTTACAATTTAATGACTTATCAAGTATTACATAAGAAAGAGGCAAGCACAATGCCTCGCAGTGCAATTGTTTCATATCTGTGGAACCAAGTCAAACTAAATGTAATTCCAAGTGCTTAAAGGGATATTTCACTTTTAAGTGATAATGGGTTTCAATAGGAAGGGGGTGGGGCAGCTAAAATGAATTTTAAATATCTAAATACTGAATCAAGCAACTGAAAAACTGTCTGGGGTGTTTACATAAGACTGAGTAGAATGACCAAAAGTTTTTTTTTAAGTGAAATATCCCTTTAATTGTCAGGGTAAGGGGTCCCCAGTTAAAATGATTATTTTTGGGGGGCCACAGCCTGAAAAGTTTGGGAACACTTGTCCTAGGGGTCCTTCACAGGGTTCTATAGGGGTTCCCCAGCTACATTAGAAAATATAGCATGAAACGCTTTTCACACTATTTTCAATTGTGAGTCCATGGCTAAATAAATACACATCAACTTCAGTCTTTTATTTGGCATGTATGGATTAAAACATGGGTTCGCAAACTTTTTTTGGCCCACATACCCATTGGAGGGGAGACATTTTCCCCCCTAATCTGGATACCCATCTGCAAAACAAAGGAAAAACAGCACCATCTGTGAGTCAACAGTCTGTTTTGAGAGCCTAAAAAAAACCTAATCCTCGCAACACAGATAAGCACTTACATTTAGAATCCCATCATCCCATTGGAACTATTTGTATTAAAAACCTTCATAGTCAAACAGAAACCACTACTACAGGGCTATTCAACTAAATTGTTCAGGGGTCAGGGGACCACATTGTCAAATTATCTAATGTAATCCTGGGCTCTACACTCCCAACGGACTGACCTCATGCTTCCTTCTATTCATGAGCGTCCAAGCTGCTACTTTTCACCTGACAGGCGTGGAAGGAACACATTATTCCAACCAGTTCCTTTCCTCTCCATCAGGCGCCACGGCTGGCCAGGGGGAGCCAGTTTAGAGACCAGGATTACTGCATATTTTTTGTGAGGGTACCTACCCTAGGGGACACAGGGAGAACTAAAGAGACAATATGACTTAACGAGGCACATTATGACGTAAATTGTCATTTCATTTTTTTCAACAGGAGAAATCAACCATAGACATGTTATGAGAGCTCTACTTCCTGCCAAGAATTTCCTTGCAGATGATTATTTTTCAGAGTTTGGAAGCGCTCGTTATCAGTAAAGCAACCTCCTGCTGCATTATGTGCAAATTCAAAACAGCATGGGCTGTTGAGTGACAGTCAACGAGCACATCCAAACTCTCCAGCCCTTTGAAAAAAATCATCTGCAAGGAATTTCTTGACAGGGAGTAGCTCATAATAACATGTCTACAGTGGCGTTTTATTAAACAAACACATTGCAGATAGAAAGAGGATAATTCAAGCTTTCCGTACAGCTGCAATGTTGGTGAGTTTGACGTTATTTAATACAATTAGATAGGACTTTTCTGTTTGGATGAATGGGCTGTCTATGGGAAGTTGCACCTATAGTTAGCGCCTTGTTAATTGGCAAGATGGCAGCCGTGTGCATATCGTCAATGCTCATATACATGCCCTCATTGCCCCCCCCCCCCTCCCCCCACCAATTTATTGTGGTTGTTGATTGCTTGTTTGGGGTCATGTGACATGACGATGCAGCAGATAAAAACTAAACACGTCAACTTCCTGTTTAATTTATAGAAGCATGGAATAAGAATACCACGTGGATGATGGACACAATAAGACGAAATCACCAAACGTACGTAATGTGACTATAATGACCTTTTGAATTTAATTGACTAATGTCTTCTCTCTAGTGTGGCAAGCAAAGTTGTAGCTATATGCCCAAACTGTCATGAAGCCGCAGGATTTGAGGATACATTGTATTCATTAGCCTACCGTGCTGTCCCGTGAAATCTGCTTTTGGAGTTGCGTGAACACTGAACATGCATAGTATGTAGCTGGGTAAGGAGATTAACATCAACACTGTTTGTTGACTGACGAGCGATCTGCGAGACCAATACAACACCTGACGTGACGTCTGAGACAACTGCAGCGGCCCGCAAATAAATAGCTATGTATTATGGTTTAGCCGTACTGCCGTAGCGTAGGCTAGACACATTATAAATGGGACAAACATAGCCAAACTTTACAGTAGCCTATGGCTACCTATGATCGAGTGCCATGATGCCATGTAGCCTAATATCATATTGCTAGTCGGAAGAGTGGTCACATCTGTCTTAAATGCAAGTCCAAGCTAGCCAAGCGCAAGCGCTTCTACAGTGATCTCCAAACCAAACTGTGCATCCTAAAAACCCAATGTAACAAGCTAAGAAACGGGGGCTCCTCTTAAGGTCCTGGAAAGCATAAATAGTGTAGATGTACCAGAGAAGCCGGTAGCCACTGCAGTATCTGACACCCTTAAACCAACGAAGGATGAATCTGTGTCTCAAACAACTGATGCTCTGCTTAACGAAGGCCCAGTGAAACTTGAGTTCAATTTTGACGATGGTATTGATGTCAAACGGAAGCCACCCAAAAGGTTTAGTAAAAAGCCGCCTGGTTTGAAATCGACGGAGAGAAAGCCTGCACCTGAAAAGAAGGAACCCACCCCACCAACAAAATCTCCAGTCAAGCCTGTGGCCGATGACGTTGATATTGCTCCTATTCCAAAGTCTTCTTACTCCTTTCAACTTGACGATGACCCAAACTTCAATCCCTTTGGCACAAATGCAAAAATGAACAATTCACTAACATCTGGGGAGAAGTCCAGTCCCGTGTGCATTCTGGGCAAGGCACCAAATCCAGTTAAAGAGATTCCCACTCCTGTGTGGTATGTAAAAAATAACTTTAAGGCCTAAACTGCACCAATGATATGCAACTACTCGCAACCAAACGGTTGCGAGTAGTTGCATGAAACTATTATCCCCAATGGCAGTTCCAAAGAGTTGCATTAGTGCGGTTTAGGCCTAAAAGGCAATCTAATTGCTCTGACCAATGCAAATTTTGAAGCACAAAATGCCATGTGTTAAAAGTAAAAATGTGTTTTTTAATGTAATAATCTGCTGTACTGTTGCTGCTGGACAGTCAAAGCATTAGCAGTGGCCCCCCCTACTATATCTGTACTAAACTTGAGTCTTTGTATTTTGACACATTTGTCCACCACTGTACTTAGTTTGTACACCACTGATTATAAGCCTATCTTTTTTGTTTTATTTTTAGAATAACATGACGACTGAGAAGATGGAGACTGCTCCTGGCCCTGACTTGGGATTTGAGACTGAGCAACCTGTGTTTATTACTCCTGAATTCATTACACTGGGTCACCTTGATCAGAACTCACAGACTGGGCTGCTGGAACCCAGTGAGGAGTTTGTTCCTGGAACCATGTGTAAGTCATATTGTCTCACATTTTAGGACACTTCAACCTACAGACATTTAATGTTTACTTATCTTTTGTATTCTTGAGTGGTACATTTGAGGACTCTTTTATTTGTATATTCAAAAATAACTAAATGAAGTATAAAATTTCTCTTCCATACATTGAATATAAGCTACCTTAATTTTCCCTCTTTAATTTGCTATGTTATCTTTTCTCTAGTCATGGCAAATGACTTTGATGGTCAAATGGACTACCTCGAACAATGTGGGACTGGCAGCGTGAGTGTTGCCCTCATGTTTCTTCTTCTCTTTTTTTTCTCCTTGTACTTTTGTACTTACTAAATTTAAATGTGTTTTTTGTTTGCTAATCTGCTGTTAACAGTTCAAGGAATCTGCATTAAGGAAACAGTCTCTCTACCTTAAGTTTGACCCCCTGATGAAAGAGAGCCCCAAGAAGGCAGTGGGCCCTGGTGCACAGAATCCTATCCCTCGTCTAGCCCCCTTTGTTTCACGGTATGTTGCACCAACCTCACCCGCCAGATGCCCTAGCTTGACTTGTTCTATGCTGAGCATCAAATAGTCTTTACTTTAAAGCCAGTCAATTAATTAAACTGTGCTTTCTTTTCAGTTTGGAAGCTCCACAGATTGCTGATACAAAGCCTGCACAAGATGATTTCAAGCTAGTTGATGTCATAGAATCAGTAAGTCACCTGTCACTGTAATTGGTCATACTTGAACCATTCCTGCAATATATGCAAGAGCCTTTTTTTCTGGATCATCCATCACAGAGCAGAACATAAAACATTAAACAGCAATAAGAGACGAACATCAACAAAACAGCAGGACAATAATATGATGATCCCGTTTTCAGCTCCTCACTTTTGTGATGAGTTCGTCGCAGACCTTACTAAGCTCTTCACACTCTTTTCCCTGAGGTACAGAGAATGGTGAGAAAAAGGCAGAAAACATAAGTAGATATCTTCAGATTATTACAAACAGTTTAGAGAGTAGATAATCAACTAATGTCATTTTTATTCTGCTTAACAGTGTTCACTTACTTTCTGGTCAAGGCTCTTTTCCAGAGAATGAACCTTTAGCTGCTCCATGCGCTGCTTGAAGTCCTGCCATCTCAAAGACCTCTCCAAGTTACTCAGCTCGGTTTGCACTTGTTCCTTCTCCTGCAAGGCCTCCCTCAAGGCCTCCTTGAGGCTTGTTTCCATCTTCTGGCGGTCTCTCTCTTGTGTAGCTGGTAGAATGAGGCAAGATTGACAGAGACAAACAATGATCCATAAAGATGGGGGATAGTGCACATTCACAGAACCCTGCCATCAAATACAAATTCGGTTTCAATAACTTACATCTCATCTTTGCACTTGAGCTCTCGAGTTCAGAAACGATTCTCCTGTGCAAGAAATTGAAAAATTGCTTAAACTGTACATGAATAAAATTGATAAAGTAGCAAATAACAGTAATAAATGGCTCACTTCTTGTCCTCCGATTCTGCAAAAAGCTTGTCATATTTTGCTTTCCATTGCTTATCTTTTTCATTTGCCTGTTGAATAAATATACTCTATTGTTAGAATCAGTGTATGTCTGAATTTAATTAATCTAATTATTTCATACTCAAGACATTAACTTGACACTAAAAGTAATACATAAACAGTGGCAATGAGAATTAAATCAGCTCTTAACTTACCACCGTCTGAACCAACGCAATGGCTTGATCCATGTCTTTCTGACTGTATTTCAACATTTCAACAATTGCATCCTCTGTATTTGTTGGCTGGGGAAGAGGAGCGACTCTGCACACATGCATTTCAGAATCCTGGACAAATGGATCCACAGTCTAAATAAAAATGAGAGTTTACATAGCTTAGATAGGCTGATTCAACAGCTTTGATGCAACACAAATTAACTCCATTTAATGTTACAATCCCATGAATTTCAGAGTTTTAAAATTGTAATGCAGCTGGTGGAATTTTAAAGCTTTTGCAAATAAACTGAAATGAAAAAAAAAAAAAAAAAAAACTGATGCGATTTCCCAGTTCTGTTCCATCCCAAGGTTAAACCGCTTCCCTCTTTCTTTACTTTCACATTCCTTTGTGGCTAGCAGAAACATTGTCTAAAGTGTTTTATAACACCAGAGGGAGTGCAACAAACCATGTACAACCCAGATTCGGCACAAACAAGGGACTAAATTATTTTCGTTCCTATGCCACCAAAATGTGGGACGCCCTACCAACAGTCATTAATGTGAATCCCTTGACTCCTTCAAAACCGCTCGTTTTGTGCGCGTTTACCCGAGAGAGAGAAAGCTTGTATTATACTTGCATTGTAGGCTAAGGTAAGGCCAAGGGCCATTTTCCTGGTCTTTACAAAAAAAATTGGGGCTTAATTGTTTCTAAAGTGTAGTTGCTTATTTGGACTTGAGTTGATTCCACATTTTCTTATTTAAACCATTGGTTCTCAAATATTTTCGTGTCATGGTCGTCATGTCATGGACATGTATTTGTCCCTAGGCCCTAGCTGTCCATTTAATTTTTTTTAATGTGTATTTTGATGTACACTACAGTATATAGGTTTTTATTTTTAAACAGTTCTCATGAGGCCTAGTCGCTTTTTTAGGCCTTTTTATTAACACTGGCGAGAATGCTCTCTGTTGTGCAGCGGTAGGACCCCAGCAGCTGCCTGCGCATGTTGACTTTTTTGAGTGATTGCAGGAAACGGAGCTGCTGCTGTGCCTTCTTAACCAGCAGGAAGGTGATGGTCTTGTTGAGTGTCCTGTGTCCATGGGAGATCCTCTGATATGTGGACAGATGCCCAAGAACTTAAAATTGCCCAGACCTCTCCACCATTATCTCAAGTGATTTACACTGGAGCTCAGTGATCTCTGTTGACGTTGATGATGAGATGACCCAAAGCATTACTTTGTAATTATTGCTTTAGTTCCAACTGTGATCTTAAACCGAAAGTAATACCTGAATGAAGTGAACAAAATGAGCATTTGCTGTACGTGGGACCCTTTCCTGGATATACAAAGGCTCTGTGGCAACAGACTCTGTTGCCACTTCCTTTCTGTGCTTTATCACTGAGAAGATTGTATATTATGCTTCCTGTAATCAAACAGTTTACTGTAAGTTGGAGAGAGAGAACATCTATTGTAGAGAGACAAATGGAGTTTAGTCTGCCTGATTTCCTCAGAAGCGTCGAGTTGGGGGGGGGACCAACCATTGAAACCTAATAGCCCTGACCCAAATAGATTTCACAGCTTCTCTTTCCACGCGGGGGGAGCTGACATATGTGGAAAACATCAAGCGGAGGTGAACGTCAGACATTGTTCTACTCTTGTGTCTGACATGACAAATAGCTGAGTTAAGCTCAATGCCATGCAGGCACTACAGACTTCATTTATGTTTGAACAAGTATATAAGCAGGGTGAGCCAAGTATGCCCATTATTACATAACCACACCCAGGCTGTTTCTAACCTAACTCTCTGTGACCTTGGCACATGCACAGCAGTTCATACAATTAGCCATACTTTGATCAAACTGACATACACAGGGGATTTCATTTTACGTTGTTGTTTTTTACTACTTCTTTTTCCCCCCAAGTGAGTCATTATGCCATTCCCCACTCCCCATGGCATGTAGTCCCCATCACACAGCTGACCTCTGTTGTTTAGTCTGGGTGCGTATAGCGTTAGTCAGACGTCCCAATAATCCTACATTACTAACCCTACCCCTAATGTTAACCGTACACAGAAGCCACAGGTCTTAACCGGCCACATTATGTCAGACTAACCCCCCCCCCCCCCCCCCCCCCCCCGTTTTGTCCTGGGGAGGGTGTAGTCTACACTACACCCTCCTCTAAGACCAAACAATATATAACAGTCTGTAGACAATCACATGTGTCCTTGGATACATGTGACGAGGCTAACCGCTGCTTTGACCTACACTACAGTTACAGTATGATAATGCTGCTGTATTTTAATGATGCTGCTATTTGAAGTGGGTGCACTGAACAAAATGCTGTTGTATTCTGCAACAACAATAAACATCTTCTCTTATCTTTTCACAGTAAGAGTCTTCCTTGGAGGCACACGCTATCCCTCCCAGTTCTGCTCCCTGTTGAACAGGTGTCCTGACCAGCCTCGTCCATCCATGACCACTTCCGACCTGTGGACGCAGCCAGAGGAATAAATCTCCAGTCTTCACAGTGATGGACAGGTACACTTTTTAACCTTTGATGCTCCAGTGCTGCTTGTGTACAGACCTCAAGGATCAAGTGAGATGACAGTTTGGAATAGAGGGGGGACAGGGGACGGGACGACTAATGAGGGAATCAAAGTGAGTACGCGGAAAAAAGGGAAAGAGACAGAGGGGTGACAATATTATGGTTACATTTGGAGAGATGGAAAAGATAGTTTTTGCAGCAGGCAACTGCGCCTCCTGCATCTCTGAAGCGTGGTAGAGGTTACCATTATGTTGTCTAGACTGCCTCTGATGAACGACAGAGGGACAAGACCACCGTGCTCTGGGGAGAGTTGTGTGGACATCCATCTCCCATGCTCCGGCCTCTCTGCATTGCAGCAGACTCCGCGGAGCCTGCTCGCTGAACTCCAGGAGCTGCCGCTATGCTTAAGTCATGGGAAAACAATGCACCTCAAAGCTTGTAATTGGTTAATTGAGTGCCCTCACTACCTCGTCACTCTCCTTCTCGCTTGAGCTTGTGGTTAAAAAAAGAACGAAAACGTGAGCCAGAGGGCTCTAATATTCGAGTGGGTCTGCTCGAGTACAGTACGAACGAGTACAGTAGTGTGTGCGTGCGTGCGTTTGCATGTGCATGTACAAGGACGATCTGGCCCCTCTGTGATTTGTGGTTCCCTGACTCAGACTCTGCCTTCCACTCCAAACCACAAGCCCCACATGCCTGTCTGTTGGTCACGGAGGATTCGGGGGAACCTAAAAAGGGCCGGTGATTTGTGTCCTCTCTCGGGTGAGTCGAGATCAGCAGCTCCTCACAGCGTGTTGAGCAGTAAAAGTGAAACATAGTTCTTGATGAGTACGCCCAGGGCTTCCCAGCAAAAGGATGGAAATGTTGATAATGTCTCAATAACGGTATGTGTGTAACAAGCAAAGCCATGATGTAGGAATCGACCAGCATGGCCAGCTGCTTGGCCCAGAAAGTGACCGGACGTTAACCGGTTCGACCATGTTCTACCCGGCATCCCTATTTTTGGGGCATGGCGTTTGTTATAGGCAAGGAATTTCGAATGACAACAAAACTTTTGGTTGAATTGGAAAATGGTGCAGAAGCGTGTGAACCTTGAGCTTCTTGAAAATGTGGTTGTCAACACTTAATTTGGTTAAATAAAATGTTCTAACCGCACAGATTTTGATGCATTCAATGACAACCACCAGGATTGCATGTTCCCAAGATCAAATTAGGGGTCCTTCCATGGCTGTCTGATAGGCAGAGTAGCAAGACACTTATTAGCTCATTTGAAAATTGTACAAAAAAGCTGATCTGCAAGGTCACAATGTGACGCATTGCAGTGCGTTGTGAGGTTGTCGTTTGGCAATTTCTGAACAATATTGTATAGGTCAAATGGCATTTTTTTAGCTTTTTTCCAAGTGCTCAAATCGCTTTACAATGGTTCATTCATTCATACATTGGGAGGTAATACATATACTATTAGTTCGTTCTAGTTAGTATTAGTTAGTTCTATACATTCACATATAAAAAAAAATTGTATGGAAAAATGTACCTGATTATGTTCACTATTTTATACAACATACATTAAATTAATAACCGAAAACATTATATAGGCCTATTGCCAGCAGAGGCAAACAAATTGGAAAATTATCACCCTTTCACCAAGACTTGGGTCCCATCCAACGCATGTAGTAGCGTTCAAAATGGCCCGTGTTACGACTGAAGTTCCCTGTATAACGTTTCACTAACCCACAGAGAGCCTCACTTGGCTCAATATGAGGCCCACTATATACTTTACACTACAGCACTCTGGCTATTCACAGCTCTCAGGAGTCGCCCTCACGCAGCATTCACAGTAATCCTTACATGAGCGCTAGCTCTCCTGGCAGGACACCCCTGGTGAGCAGCATCTCCCTGGCCAAGTCGTTATGCCACTTGAGCGTTAAAGCGCTATGAAAGTCAGCAGACCCTGCAGCTCCAGACGTCAAGAGAGCTGGAGTCGGGGGGCCACCCCGAATGAATGCTGCACAACAATGGAAGACCAGAATAGAAAGGGGAAATGGTAAACATATATATATAAGGTCCTATAAGCTCTCACACACAACCATATAGAATACATTGTTCTCTAGGGTGGCTGAGACAGAGGAGTGTTTTTTACCACCAGCAATGGTCAAACGCTTCTTCCGCACTGTACTGTCAGTACATCAAAAGTTCTGGGGGGGACAAAATTGAAATAAAGCGGATGTCTGTCCGGCCGCCCCCTCTCTTCTGGTTTGCCTTTGCAATCGTGTAAATAAATGGTTCTCATTTTCTGAACCTCTTCTGGATCATGGCCCACTTGAAAATCTTGAAAGTATTTACGGCCAACCCATCTGACCACTTAACAAAAATATATGGATGTTATCCTAGCGTTAACATTTAAAAGCCCACTTGCAATACCCTTGCGGTGTATAGAATAGCTGGTGGGGCCTACTATAAATCAAATTAATCTAAGCCTATCTAGCGAGCTGCTTGCTTAGCAGAAATGGAAATTAAAATGATACATTTTAAAGATGTTTTACAATTTGTTTTCATGAGCGGATATGACAAAGAGATGACTTTTCGCAACTTTTACAAGGGCACGGTTACAGAGTCTCTGCAGCATTCGAAGGTTGTGGAAGAGTTTGTCTGGCTTGTGGTTTTTTGTTCTGCGTGAACCCCGGTTTGAAAGTTTAAAGAAGAGCCACATTAATTTGCTGTTGTCTACAGAAATTGGTTCAGAAGCGTGTGAACCCTAAGCTTCTTAAAAATGCGCTTGTCAACACTTAATTTATGGTTAAATGGTGTTCTAGCCACACAAGATTTGATGCATTCATTAACAACCACCAGGATTGCATGTTCCCTAGAGAGGTTTAGGAGTCCTTCCTTGGCCGTCTGATAGCGTAGCAAGACACTTATTCGCTCATTTGCACCGGTTGTAAAGCCGTTTAAGAGACACACGCCAAATAAAAGGGATTTCCTGTTGTCCTAAATGTTTGCCATCCCTGTCAGCGTGCATAGGAATTATGATCCATGGTGGTGATGTCATGTTATGTGAAAAGATTAACAACATATTTTGTCATACCAGCTGAAGACACAAAAAAGGCCTTTCCCACAAACCTACAACTTTATTTCATAGAAAAACATTCTTATTTTCTTTTCTTGTGACCCTGTTTTTACTGCAGTTTAAGAAACAAATTGACTTTAATAGTTTTGGAGTACCTTGTATTTCTAACCTAGTTTAACACATCCTGTATTAAACTACCTGTCTTGCCTCCGAAAAATAGTCGGACATACCTCCACCAATAGGCTATGTTATGTGTTTTGCCACATTTCATATAAACTCAAGGCTAAAATCACTTTCAAAACAGGTGACTGTGAGAACTGAAAATGTCAGGTACTGGTAAGAAGTTATTCAGACACCGTTTTAAGACACTATAAGACACGCTTTATAATAAAGAGCTTTTACTCCATGTCATGACAATATTAATGCAGGCATAAAACTGTCTTTGTCGCAGGTACGTGCCATATTAATGTCTCTTTTAGGGCAAAGAGTGACAAATCCATCAGCATATGAGGTATTAATTCATTCACCACAGGAAAGCTATGGCTACAGGCCAAAATAATAGAAACAAATGAGTAAATGAGAGAAGCAGAGCAGAGCGGGTGTGTTTTTTAGGCATCGGTAAGAATGACTCAACTCCTCGGAGGCCAGAGTGAAGGCCAATGGTACCTGTACAGTATGTACTGTTAATGGTAGAAGTGGTGACAGAACCTACAGGATTGTCAGCCTCATCTGTCTTGTACCACAGTGGTTCTCATGTCAGGGACATCTAAATTGAGAGAATCACTGTTCTGCGGGCATTATAATATACGTACACCCTGATTATGTTCTCTATAATACAGTATGCAACTTGAAAAACTGTGTTCATCTGCAAGAGGATATATAGTAGGATACTAGGTCTACTGCCATGAAGCGTCTTTGCACTCTATTTGAATTGCCCACCACCATTCGTGGTGACTCATTAGTCATTATGTCCTAATTCGATAATAAGATTAACCGACCTCCATTTGCTTTGTTTTACATGGTAGCAAGAGAAATTGAGTCAGTTTTACTCATGACATCAGTCTACCTCTGCCTAATTATGCCCATTAACAATGTTTGCTGCTGACACAATCCGACCTACCCTCAAAACAACGATGACCTAATCGTGTGTGTGTGTGTGTGTGTGTGTGTGTGTGTGTGCGTGTGTGTGTGTGTGTGTGTGTGTGTGCGTGTGTGTGTGTGTGTGTGTGTGTGTGTGTGTGTGTGTGTGTGTGTGTGTGTGCATGTGTGAGTGAGTGAGTGTGTGCATGCATGCGTGCGTGCGTGCGAGATCCAGAACCACTTAAACCCTATAGCTTGTGTGAGAGAGAGGGAGGGAGAGTGAGTGAGTGAGAGAGAGAGAGATCCAGAACCACTTAAACCCTATAGCTGGCAGGTGTCCCCCAGGGGTCTATACGTGGTCCCTTCATCTTTCCCCTGTCTACAAGCAAACTCTTGCTATTTTCGGTGAATGGCAAAAAGCATGTGTGTCATTTTATCTACTGATTTAGAAGGCATTTAGAAGGCATTTGTAGAATTGGCCTCAGATGGGTTAAATAACTAATTATTGACACCTGGGGATAGGTAACAGATAAAGGGGAATGGAAGACCTGGGGCGTGCAGTGGTCGAAATGGTGAAAGTGGTGAAAATAAGTGGCTGGCGACTCCATGCGTATCAGAGGAGGCCTGCGGTTGTCTGTCTACACGCTCCCCAGGCCAACAGTGGCCGCAGTACACATGAGGAGGATTGATGATGCCCATGTTAGGGAGGAGAAGGGGATAAAAACAGTAGGGAGTGCATTCGCAGCCGCTTCGGGTCTGCTGACGACGAAGACATATTATTGTCAGGGCGGTTCGAGGAGAGGCTGGTGCATCGTGAAGGCGGGCGCCTACGACTGTCACTTTCACAGCTTGAGGGGCTTTAACACCTCTCCCCAGATGGCCCTCATTTTAAATTAACCACTTGAACCCCTCTAGTCCTTATAGTGAAACGGACCTGAGTTGCAACCGTATTTTAGACGAATCCGCGGAGCCGTGCCCTGTAGGCCAGCTGTATGCAATCAATGCTGCGGTGTCAAGCTGCGCTTAATTTGACACCACGCCAAGATTGTGCCCAGGGCAGCCTGCATGCGCAGATTCGTCTATAATGCAATGCGATGCGTTGTGAGCGTGTAGATCTGCTATTTTTGGCTAATGTTCACCCCGCAAGATGAATGCTCGGGTGGTGGTTCAAGTGGTCAGGGCAGAACTGTGCGTAATGGGTGAATATTCAGTTGAAAATGGGTAAACATTCAGTGAAAATAGCAGATTTACAAGCTCACATCTTGCAACACATTGTGAGCTTCTAGGTCGGCTATTTTTATAGAAAAGATTTGGGTGGACACACACACACACACACACACACACACACACACACACACACACACACACATGATAAAGCATGTATCTCTGGGGGATCTGGTCAACAAAGTGCAGTAGGGTTTAAGTGGGTTTCGGCAAAATTGAGTTTGAGAACTTAAGATGGTGTTTCATGTTTGAATTTTTGTGGGGTCAGTCGGCTCTGTTCACTGAGTGGAATGTGGTACATTGCCCACGGATGTGGATGCCTACTCATGATTGTACTGTATCTGACTGTCCAACCTGTTGTATTAACTCTAAGTGCACTGTGTTTTCTTGTACAGCATGCAGAGTGTGTTCTCCCAGAGGCGTCGGGCAGTCACCACGTTGCAAGTAAGAAAATCCCAGTCTTCTGGCGTCAAGTCTCGAGTAACACTTGAAGTTCAACTCAAAGAGCCAGGGTCAGGTATGTCCTAAGTCTCAAATTATGGGTATTAAGATAATGCTATTTACCTTTTTAGTGTTATCAAGTCACACAAACACTCAATTCATAAAACATTGTCTGTGGTCCCTGAGGCGTGCTAAGATGTCACAGCATGGTATGAAGTGACTGTTGGTTGCATGTACTGGAACCACATTATGCCTGTAAATGTGAGACACTCATTTTAAAAAAGATAATTTTGTATAGCGCTGTTGTCGGGCAGAAACCTTATCTTTTTCATAAATGAATGCCCTATACTTGATCGTACTACAGCACATCACACGAAAGCAGATCCACAAGCTCGAAACGCGGCACAAATCGGCACGTTTTGAGCTTGTAGATCGTCTGCTTTTGAATTTCAATTGTGAAAATTAAGTAACAGTTTTGGACATACACTGTATGATGTTTCCACCCGACAGAGACAATATCTACATTCAGTCTCCATTTTCCCTGCTACTACTACATTCGGTAGAATTATTACATGATGTTGAATGCTATCGGCGTATAGGCCAGCTAAACTTGGGAGTCTGTGGTCTCCGAGTCTTTGTCAACCACAGACAGCACGGGGATTTGCCTTTTTCCATCCACCAATTGTGAATAGTTTCCAAACCGTCCATGCAAATATAGCTCCCAGGCTTGATTTTCCGCTCATTAAAAACAAGCCCATGAACTCCAATCCGGTAGGGGTGAATGTCTCCCGTCATCACATTTTGCCACTAAAACAATACGGACGAAGTGCCGCCTCAGCACGTCATCCTCCTCCCGATATGTTGCAGCGAGCTTCTCACGCCGTGTCACTTTATTGACCCGTTGGTAGGACGGTATACACTGCAGGGGCAGAGCCACGCTGCACGGTATGGGCTGTCACCGTTCTCATTACCATTTCATTAACACAGGGACATAATGAATAAAATGTACATTTATGTTTGGCTTTTTGGCTTTGAAGTTGCACAGGGCAGATATGACAAATAATCCAAATATATACTGTACAAAGAAATGGCTGACTTAATGATTTAAACATTTAAGCAAATAGCCACTCCACAGTACGAGCTTGTTGATAATTTTTCACATGAAAACGATTACGATGATTATGCAAAATAATTGCGATTATCTCAAATAATTGCGATTTATACGATGGTGTGACAGCCCTAGTGCATTCATACTGAAAGAACACACAGAGGAACGCGTAATCACACACGTGTTTGAACACAAATACAGAGTTATGCACTACATTATGGCGTAGGAGTGGAGTGCATATTGTTGACCCATGGCGTTTTGCGAGGGACAGGGGAAAGTTTCAATGTCAGCCAATGCTGCGTAATGTCTTGTATTGCCAGATAAAACCCCTACCAAGCCCCATGTCTTGCGTTTCTCAGCCCTGTGGAAGTTTTTGTTTTCATCTCCCAGCTTCGAGGCGCTAAAGTCACGCAGAGAGAAATGTGGTGGGGTGTCAGAGTAGAGACAATAAATTCACAACATGCAATGGAAGGTGTGTGTGTGTGTGTGTGTGTGTGTGTGTGTGTGTGTGTGTGTGTGTGTGTGTGTGTGTGTGTGTGTGTGTGTGTGTGTGTGTGTGTGTGTGTGTGTGTGTGTGTGTGTGTGTGTGTGTGTGTGTGTGTGTGTGTGTGTGTGTGTGTGTGTGTTAGCACTCTGGCATGGGCTGACGTCACTAATAGCATGTGTAAAAATCATCAACATTCTGCTGGAAATTGTGTTGGTGTGATCGTTACTTTGAAGGAATGATCTCTTTTGGCTCCAGTCAACTGAGTTGGGAATTTAAATGCCAGGTTTGATGGAATGACCCTGAAGCCACCGCCATGAGCTCGTGAAGTTTGCTCAGGAGATGGTCGCTGAATCTATCTAATCTTTGCATCTATTCCCTCTCCAGAAACTATGCACATCGTTTTACTATGCGCGACATCTTATAACCAGATTCACTCATAGTGACTCAGTGATTTCCTTTCCTGTATGTAGAAGACAGTATTAGATTCAGCAGTATGCCAGAGGGAGTGAGTCAAGTGTCTCACACTATTGGTCAATTATAATGACCGAACTGCCCCAGGACTGGTCTTACTTGCAAGTCTTGCATAGAGGGATAATCATGTCTCATAATAACATAGTAAAATTGTTGCCCTGTGCATCATATTCAATTTGCAATTTGCAATTTAGTTATTTAGCAGACGCTCTTATCAATGCAAGATCAGATTAAGCATGAAACCAAGTCCACAAACAAAAGAGTGCAAACAATCTTGTGCTTAAAATAAACTATGATACCTGGTAAACATCGAACCAAACAACATGCTATATAAATAACATTCTTAACATTTGTGGTTCAAGAAAAACACCAACAAATATCCTAATAAAAAAAATGTGAACAAGTAATCAACATCTGCATAGTAAATTTGCATTCATTGAAAAAAAGGGGACAAGATAGGACACAATGAGGCTAGGGGGTGAGGTGGAGTCTATAAAGAAGTGAATCTTTAGACTACATTGGGAAAATTGGGAGTGAGTCTGCAGTTCTGACTGCAAGGGGGGAGTTTATCCCACAACTTGGGAGACGGGAGGGAAAAGAGTCTAGGATTGTGTTGAGTGTTGTCTAGACTCAAAACAACCTTCTTGTATTAGCTGATCTAGGTGAGAGGGAAGGGTTGTCCACAAGGTATGGGGGTGCATGTGAAAATGTGGGGAGGTTGAATACGAGGCATGCTGCAGCATTTTGGGTCATTTGGAGGGGCTTCAGTGAGCATGCCGGGGAGGCCAATTATGAGGGATTTGCAATTGTCAAGCCTGGGGTTGACTGAGGCCTGGATAAGGAGCTATAATTAGGCCTAAATATCATCTATTTTTTTACACTTGGCAAGTAGTCTGTAAATGTTAATATTGTTGCTTTGGCTGCAAACTGGATTTAATAATACACTAAATTGATTGTGGGATATTGAAGGTTAAGTATAGCAGGTAATAATAGATAATATTGCAGAGAGTGGAAAACTAATAAAACCTGTTGTTTACTCACGTAACAAAATGCCTTCCTCTGCACTGGCCCAGGTTCTTAAGGATATGCCTATTTAAGCAAAGACATGTGGCTATAGACATATCCATAAAACAAATAATCTGAGAAAAACACCCGCATGTTTATTATGCTTCCAAATAAATTACATCAATAACTCAATAAGAGTGATGGCTATAAATGGTTTGTGGAAATTAGAGACCACACACATCCATACATTTGTTCTACTCGCAGGGCAAATTGTGATTTTATAGAAAACATTCCACTTATTGACAAGTAACGATGTTATCTGTTCTGTGTGCTGGCCTTTCATGTAACAAAGTCTCCAATTTCTTCTTTTGTCAAATGTTTGGAAAATTGGATTTCTAACTCTTCATTGGTCCACAAGAGATATTCAGCTAACTGTAAAATGACTAGATATATTAAGTGTCAGTGAGTTCACTCATTCAATGCACGTGTGGTGTGAGAATCTCGGGGAAACTGGGGAATGCGTTGCACCTGGAACCCCTAATAATTGACGACAATCTGCGAGTAGCAGGAAGCTCTGTGCTTTGTCATACATTACAAAGCGTTGGCCAAAGTCAAAGCACTTTACCTCAATTTCCGCTTGTGTGCAAGCTACAAAGCAGGCAGAATCATTCAGTCAATGCTCATTTAACCGTCATTTCAACTCTGTGGGAGATTAAGTGTCAGCACAGTGGCCAGGCGGTTCCTTTAACCTCTCTGCTTGCTTGCTGTAGCCTCATACTAGTAGGCCTTTCTTCTATCATAAAGCAGGATGTCATTAATATTCTGTATGTTGAATAATATGTTGGCAGAAACCTTTTATCTCCATTTTTCATTAATGAAGGGCCTATGTTATACTTCACAGAGAAGATTGTGTTGTGTGCACATCTTATGCCTGCATTTAGGACATCAAGGTGAGAATCAGAGAGATGGAAAAAAGCTAAAAAAAACAAAAAACATAGGCTACTTTATTATTGGCGCAACGTTTCGATCTTTTAGGTCTTCATCAGGCAAATACAAGTTATTTGCCTGAAGTTACACCCTGACAAAGACCTTCTAGGTCGAAACACGTTGGTCATATTCTGTTGCCTTAATTGCTCAAAATAAATATATGCTTTTTTCATCAAAGACCTGCCTTGGAATCCTTTGGGGAACCCATTTTTTGTTCATGTTATTTGCCTGAGGCAGACCTAAAAGTGCAATGATAGTCAATGAAGTACTGTATGGTTTTTTTTTTTGCTTAAAAACGGTGTGCAGATGTTTAATCTCCTATTTTATACTTCGACAGTGCAAACGTAATGAAAATAGGCTAGCCTATACTGTAAGTACTGATGGCTGATCCACAAGCTCACAATGCGTCACCACGGGATAAGGCATTCGTCCAAGAAGCGTGCAGGGAGAGCACGAGTAGCAGACAGCACCATGTCTAGCCATAGAGTACATGGAATCTGTGATCAGACCAACATGACACAGTAAATGCTCCGATCAGGGTCTGGTGGTTGCATTTAGAGCTCCAATCCAGAACTCATTTAGCAACATAAAACTTCATTTTAACCAATCAATCATAATGGAACAGCAGTGGCCTCGACCTATGGGTCGGGACCCCCAAAGTTTTGTTGTTTTTTATGGGGGGGGGGGGGGGGGGGGACTTTTAAGACCTTTTTAATATAAAGAAAGAAAGGAAATAAGACCATTAACTGCATCAAAAGTACCGGTAATCAACAAATTATACTAAAAACTGGTAAAACTGTTTGTCAAATTGTCAAATAATATTAGAAAGAAAGAAGCTAAAACATTAATAGCTGATCTACAAGCTCACAACTTGCTCGTACATCGTCTATTTTCCCAATATGTATTGTGAAATATTTATTGGAACCGAGTCAAACTGAATGTAATGCCTCAACTCCTACAACATAGGTTATGCACGTGACATCATCATCATACCTGGACGTTATGCGGGAATGCCTACTGAGTGGCAAAAAACTACTTTCTGGCCTTGACAGCCCATACAAACAGAAAAGTCCTATCTGATTGCATTAAACAACGTTAAATTCAGTTCGTCACTCACTTTGCCACTCTATTTGTCACTCAATTTGGCACTCACTTTATGCATGTGCATACCATCTATTCCAAGTGCTTGTCAGGGTGGGGGGTCCCAGTTCAAATATGATTATTTTGGGGGGTTGGGACCTGAAAAGGTTGAGAACTGTATGCTATTACAATATAACTTCTACTAGCACATCAGCAGTGGTCGGAGGTGGTCTCTCTATTGTTCGATTGGTACATTTGGACCCTGGAGTGTCGGATACTCAGGCAGTGCTACTGTAGGTGACCTATCCGAGTGCCTGTTCAGTGCCTCCAAGTGCAATATCTCCAGCAGATTGTGTTTTGGTAAGAGTGGTAGATGTGTTTGGTTTCAATAGATGAAAGACGAGGTCCATTTGTCTGCATTCTCGCATTGTTACTTCTCTCTAATCCCATAAATTATTTCACGGCAGGTCACCCATAAAAAAGGGACGGCAATTTGTAGAGTGGTCCCCAGCCATTATTAAAGCTAGGCCCCCACACTGATAACAACAGGCACAGGAGGATGCCACCACAGCCCCCTACAGTCGCAGGAGGAGGATGCCACAGTGACTGATGTATTACTTAACTAAGCTTTTACGTGTTATCTTGTGCTTCTGAGCCCCTTTAAAGGGGTCGTAGGTCAAAGAGATGCCCATGGGGAGACAAGTAGCCATGTTGCTAAAGTATACAAAAGCTGCAGTATCAAGTGAGCACAGGAATGAGCCCACATGGTTAAAAGACGAAGAGAATGTGGTAATTGGGGGGGACACACACACAACACACACAGACACACACATGATGTCATACACACAGATATCATAGGCCGACCAGCACCACGCAGACTGAGACAGGTATGGAGTCTGGCATATAGATTTCCACAGGCATGACATCACCATGAAGACGTCTAGGGGTGTACTACAAGGCTTCCCCTTCTAAACCATTATACGAATACAGATTCTTTAAAAATAGTTATTTCGTCTGATTCAGGAAGTTTATGCCGAGGGGCCCTTTGAGAGGATTAGCGTCTGGTGTGTGTGTGTGTGTGTGTGTGTGGGGGGGGGGGGCGTAGCTCCATCAGAACCACTAGGTGTCACTGTTTATCTGCAGCCCTGCTTCCAAGAGTATATGAGCGGGACAGGGATGCTATAAAAGACAGCTTTCACCCACCACCATCACCCTGATAACATATCATGTGTCCCTTTCTCTCAGCTCCAGCTCTTCCCAGACCTCCAAGCACCCCCCCCCCACCCCAACCCCCCGGCACTATCTGAAACATTTGAACTATTGTTTGGAGGACACCCCCCCCCCCCCCCCCCCCCCCCCCCCCCGTCTCACACACCACAGCTATCTAATACATTGTCTTGCGGTAGCTCATCCAAAAAAGACAACTCTCCAAAGGCAATAATGCCATTGAAAACGGCACTGTACTTTTTGGATGTTCAGTGTGGAAGCATGCAGGCAGTCTGCCCTGCTCCTCTCAAATACTGTGGGAGAGGACTAGCAGTTTGTCTGTTGTGGTGGGAACACTGGACCACATTCAGGGGGGAAAAGAAAGAATTGTGGAAGATATTCCGACAGGGCCTTTTAGATTGGCGGTTTCTTGCCGATAGCCATAACATGTCATTACGTGTCGCCCAGAACACTACACAGTAAAATCCTCAGTGTTAATTGAACAATTTGAAACTTTATTTCAGCAGCGGGTTAAAAGTAACAGGATGATCTTTCATGTCTATAGATGTGAATTTTTCATTGACCACCAAGTGATCAAATCAACGAACGGACACATTCTTTAAGGTCTGTTTATATACATACCCCCACCCCCCCCCCCCACACACACACACACACACACACAAACAAACACACACACACACACACACACACACACACACACACACACACACACGTTTCTCTTTTAACTCGCTCTGTAAACTACCTCCTGGTACGCATTTTTATCATTAGCTGTGATTTTGGCAGGCACTCCACTCCACATCCGTGCCGGTTAAGTTCTTCTGTGTTTTTAACCATATGAAAGCAATTTTCCATACTCTCAAACACTAACCCTCTCATGTGTACATACGTGTGTGTGTGTGTGTGTGTGTGTGTGTGTGTGTGTGTGTGTGTGTGTGTGTGTGTGTGTGTGTGTGTGTGTGCGGCAATCAACCTTTCCTTCTTAACTACATGAACCCTAGTACCTTTTTTCTTGGCATGACATAATAGTCAAACATTCACAGAAAATAGCAGATCTACAAGCTTATCTTGTAAATCTGATATTTTTGACAAAGACATTTAGTGGAGGAGGGAACCATGCAGGTCAACAAAGCATTAATAGGGTTTAAGATGATACTAAGTTCAAGAATTTGACAGTTTCTCCTCTTTGTGTCACTGACGGGTCAGTCTTCAGTCGGAACAGATAATAATTGGAGAGGTCCATTCAAATCAGTTTGCCAGCCAACACAGTTGAATTTAACTGCACTTCATTGCAGTGTTGTAAAAGTAGTTGCATTTAGGGCTCCCTCCTTACTAATGGCTGGTGCCCACCACTTTAAATCTCCCTTGTAAAAATTACAACGTAATCCAACCAAATTTCTGCACAATGATGTCTATAAATGCCTCATTTGGGATGACGACAGATAATGGGAAGCGTTAATTTTACGGGGTGACTCGAGCTCTAAAAAGCATTTTCGTTAAAAGGAATCACGTGTAAACTGTGAGATTTATGGGATCCTCGTAGAGTCAACAAAGACCGCCAGAGAAGGGCGGGACCCTTTTCTGCTCAGTTCTGATATGACTCTTATCTCAATCTCACACAGTAAACCTGCCTATTCTTTGACCCGCAAAGATACAGCATCAAAGATGCTCCCCTGGTGGTCACTGGTTATCTCAGAAAGCATGTTTGCCTTCCAGAGGACCCCTGTGTGGGAGGAATTTGGACTGAGCAGAGGGACCACCTTAAAAGGATAAAGACAACAAAATCATGATAATCATTGACACGTGATTTTTGTCCTCTCCGTTGTTGCCATGTTTCATCTTATCATTTTCTATCGTCAAAGATCCCAGTTGTGCAGTGAATGGCGATCGATGCGTGCGTTTTAAACTTTCTGCAAAGCCTCTTTTCTTGAGGAGGAGAAATTGTGCAGTAATCCTCTGATGTGTGGTGAGGGTTTTCAGGGGATTTGGCTAATAAAGGGTTGGGTAGAGCCAGGATCCTTGTGCTCTGTGTTCTCTCGGGGTGAACGACGGACGACAGCTGCGTGTCTCAATTCCTTTTTCCCCCAGGCCTCGGTCCCTGCTCAGACTCCAAATCCTGGGTGCTAATTTAACTCAGAGTAAAAACGCCGGTATATGGTCCATAAGCAGTGGTTGAAAAAGGTTCACAATTTTATTTTTTTAAGTAAAAGTGTCAATACTGCAATGTAGAACTACTCCGTTACAAGTATAAGTCCGGAATTCAAAATGTACTTGAGTAAAGTATTGCCATCAAAATGTCCTCAAAGTAACAAAAGTAAAAGTACTCATTGTGCAGAATGTCCAATTTAACAAGTTTCACAAGTAACAAGTAAATGTACTTATAGTTACTGTCCACGACTGTCTATAAGGGGTTCATTGGGGCTACATTTGTACACTTCTCTGATTTACAACTTAACACAGAGGATTTCACTGTACGCCGATAAACGAGGCTCTAGTGCTATGTGCTCCCGACTGAACATCTGTGCAGCTGAGGTCTAGACGTCTTCACACATGCACACAATAAGTCACAATGGCCCATGTGCACGCATGCTGGTGCGATACTTATGCGCACACAAATTACAAAACACGCAAACCGCAGCATCTTGTGTACATGCAATCACTCATTTACTTGCAGTATAGTAACTATTTTCATCTTATTTACGCACACGCACGCGCACACAAACACACACACACACACACACACACACACACACCAAAAAAAGACATGTACAGTGCACACGCAGCCTGTCCATGCTCTGTTCCACATGGAGACATCATGCAGGCAGCAGAGGCAGGGCTAGAATAACTGCAGGCCTTGACGGAGTGTGAGAGTTGGCTGTTTGACGTGATACAGATGTTGTATAAAGTGATATCCGCTTTCATGTTTTGTCTGTGTAACTGTGGGATCGATTCAGGGTGCTCACGCACGCTTAATTGTGTAGCGCACGCTGTGATAACTTCACAGAGTTATCCCTTTGAAGTGTTTGAAGTGTTCCTGTCATTTATCTTATGCCCCTCATGGTATTTGTTCCACGACGTTGTTTCTGCAAAAAACAAGAGTCTTCCCGGAATCTGTCCAATTTCAGAAGAATCTTTGCCTTCCGATTCCAAGCACACCCGACAGCTAATTGGGGCTCTCGATTGGGGTGAAAACCCCAAATGGCCCCAAGATAAGGTTGGAGACCACTAAATAGCTAGTAATTGACCACCTCTGAGCAGCGGGCGTGTCCATGGGATCGCCAGCATGTCCTCAAGTTGCACGGTTGCATGACCGAAAAAGATTGACAATTGGCGAGTTGGTGAATGGTTAAACGCCACCATAGATTGAAATGAGTCGAGCGGCTTGTGCTCTAATTGTGGGAGCAGAATGTTTGGTTGAACGCCTTTTTATTACTCGTGGGTGGTACACAATTTGAAGCCGCAGCCTAATTAAGCATTATTCAATTGGGAAGCCATGGTAAACAAACGCCAGGGCTTAGAAGAACTAACAAGGCTGTGCGATGATTAAACCAATCACTCATTTGATGTTGTAATATACTGTAATACTAACAGCCTTTATTAAAACAAGAACAACAACAAAAAATACTAAAGAAGTTGAACCTCTGAACTAGGGGTACAACATTTAATCAAACTAATTTATTTATTTCGTCATAAAATAATATAGATTTTAAAGGGTTATAGATTAAAACAAATACAGTAGTTAAACTACTAGCTGGTATTATGCCGGGTTGTGAGACTTCTAGACCAGCTGCGGTACAACATAGAGTAAAAATAGTATTTTGACAATGTATTAGAATGTTTTCATGTTGATTTGTTTATATATTAAAACAATGGAAACGTGTATAAAAAGTTCAATTTGATGAATTGAAAAAGGTAATTGACGGAAATACCCGGAACCTCCATATCATTTTAGCCAGTCAGTCCCAACTTTAGCCAGTAAAATAAATGAACTCATGAGGTAATATATAGAAATGACATTCGGCATCTATTTCCCAGTGCAGCCCGTCACCGCTCACCCAACGGACCACAGTACCAATGCCAACGCTGATTTGATGGCAGCGCCATCCAAACACCAGCGATGGTGTTCCACTGAACACCTGCCAAGTTCAAAATCTCTGTAATAATAGCCAAAGGCCCACTCCTATACCAACATCTTTATTCCATCTTTAATGGCTTATATATTTAGAGTACATCAAACCATAAAAGTAACCCAACCAAAAGAGATCCGTGACCTCTCTTCTCTCAGTTGTGGCGGGGGGAAGGATTTGATTGGATCCCTTCTTGCCCCCGGGGTGAGGAGAAGCCTTCAAATTAGCACCACGTTACGTTACGTATCCCTCTCTGTTTTCTGCCTGCCCAGCAATTTATGTTAATTGTTGCAGATGCTTGGAGTTGGAGAGAGGGACGGCCCAGTGCGATGTCATGGCCGCAACGCTTTCACTCCCAATACAAATGAATGTTCTCACTCTCAGGGTCGTGTTTCAGATTTTCTTTTTCAGTGGGAAGGGAAAATTGTCTCTTTACATTTAGTCTTGGATCGGCCCTTTGTGTTTTCATTCATCAGAGTTTGTGGTTTGAATTCAGTGCTTGTTGTAAGCCGAGCAAAGAGATGCCGTTGCTGGAGTCATGGGAGTCTGCTCAGACAGACACGGAGCTTGGCTCGCTCACAGACTTTCCATCCCTCTGGACAGCGCTCAGCCAGATGCCCTGTGCCTGGCTGCTCTCACCACATGAAAGCCACGCTCGTTTGCAGGGACTCGTACAAGCCCCGGTGTTTACCAATCACAATACAATGATTTATTCTGGTTCATTACACCACACTATTGTAAGGGAAACCTCAGGGTCCAAATTTAGCTACTGTATTGAAGAATAATGGGGTGGTAAGCACACACAACAATGGATGCACTGTGAGCTATACGCAAAAGTCTTATTTCATCCTCATTAGTGAATATAAAATCACTTCCTCAGCAGACGCGTACGTACGGTATACATTGCTCATGTGAAGGTATCTGCTTTATATCTCCTGACATGCCTTGTATAATCTAGTTAATTTTCCTATATTGACTTTAAAAAAAGTAGGCTACTTTTACTGGCTTATGTTTGCCAGCCTACTATTAGATCATTTAATTCCCCTTAAAACTATCCGTTAAGATACCCCTTTAATCAAGCAAGGAGCTCATAGAGAAAACAAACATCTGGGTGTCATGGTGGGATTGAGAAGCCTGGCTCTGCGTGTGACAGGCCTGGAACGGGGTTCACGTGCAGCACACTACCCACCTCTATAAACATAATGGTCTCGTGATGTCAGGGAGCATTAGCTTGTTAATGAACAATACATGAACACCATTATAGCTCTTCAACGAGGGTTTAATCAAAATGAGGATCATCAGATCAACTCCCCGCATCAGCCATACATGCATAACATACAATCATCCGGGAGCTGGGGAGTAAATATTTAAGAGTTACGGCTTGGCGATGTTCAGGTTTCCATCTCCTCTGGATGGCGGGGTGTGTATACGAACATAATGACGCTTTAACGCACTGATTGTAGTGTTGCTTGGCCACAATAGACACTTTATTGGATTGTTCTTATAGTGTATAGACAAGTGTTGCTCAAGGTCTTCAAAATGCATTTTTGCTTGACAGCGAGAGGATTTATATCTCATATCTTGCTATAGAAAATAAGCAATTGTGGTGCTGGCTCTTTGATGGGACGATTTTATAGTTTCTCAATACTGAGAAACGGACTGGCTGTTAATGACGAGAGGCTGCGACTGATGGTACTCCTAAATGAAGAGTATTGTTGCTCAAGCTGTTTGTGGTTTACATAAATATTCTTCATTTTGATACACTGACCCCTTGAGAGCTTTTCATCTAATCTAACGGATGAATAAAAGTGTCATGGGATGGACCCGTTCATTACAATCAGCAGGGGTAATAATAAAACTCGGTTTGCAGCTCTCACGAGTGCGGTTAACTGTATCGGCGTACATCTGGACACACCTGGTGTGAGGATAAAGGCAGTATCAGCAGTTTGTCTATAATTACCCAAGAAAAGATGTAGAACTGCAATGGTTATAGTGACTTTCATATTGTAGACCTTAAAGGAGTAGTTCACCTCCAAAAATACTTGACAGACTACACGTCTATCAATTGCACACATCATGAAGCCTTGAATTCATGGATTATTATTTGTATAATCAAATTCCTAAGACAATCATTTGATAACCGGCTGTGCAGAGGCTGAGTTTCCGATAGGAGACACAGAGGAGACTCTTTGTGTCTCCATAAGGCTGCTGGTCATCAAATTATTAGGAATACGGAGAAAAAAAATAAAGAAAATCCATCAAATTATTGGTTTAGGAATGCTGGAAAAAAAGAAAGGAAATCCATGCGGTGACTAATTGATAGGAAAATACTTATTTTTGGTGTGAACTACCCCTTTAATGTCTAATCTACTCTGTAGGTACTCAATATATGCACTGTGAAAATCTGGCCGTATGAAATGTATACACGGTAAACCTCTTGGGATTAATCTTTCCGTTTGTAACCAGTGCCACAAGAGCGTACAAATTGAGCCAAATGGAAGCCACCAAATGGTTGCATTTGCAACCATTTGGTTGCATACCCTGCCAGAGTGAAATTGACACTCGCATGTAATATATCCCTCAACAACCCTGGCACGTGGAAAAGCCATTGTCTTTGTCAGCAGACCATGGAGACTGTTTTTATAGGCGCCGATCTTTGATGAGAAGTGCGCTTCGCTGTTGCACTGGCCAACTACTGAAGATGGGCTATTTTAAGCATCTGATCTCACCCAAAATGACAAATGTGTTGAGGTGTGCAGCTGCAGTAAGCATTTGCACGTGCGTAAATCGTTTGAGAGGCACTCGCTAACCTGCAAGTTTTTCCTTTTAGAATAGCCTTTGGCCTTCATGACTGAAGGTGGGGGTATTTAAAGGTGTGGCACATTCCTGATGGCATCACGCCGGGCACCGATTCAAAGCATTGGTATTCTTGAAGAAATGTCTCTTGCTGTTAAAATTATAGTTGGAGAAATACAAATTGATGCCCTCTGCATACTTTATAAGAACATAACCGAACTTCTAGGCCGCTTCACAGGCCAGATGTGAAACGTTTTGCAGAGCTTTTGTTATAGTGCAGCTGTCTCGGCCAGTTGGATTGAATTGAAAGGGGGTCACGTAAAGAAAGTCCTCGTGGGAAGAGGATGCAATAATTGTCAGCTCGAATATCTCCGGTGTTATTTCACCCTGATTGAACTGCAGACATTGAAAATTGTTGACAGGAAACAAGAGAAGTGTTGAGGAGACACTATGTTCTCCTCAAGCATTACCTCTTTCAAATTCAGGAACCGAATGAAATTGTCCCATTGAAGGATGGCTGCATAAATAAATAAAAACTCAGAGTCTTACACCAGAGTGATTTTAATGAGAAGTGACATTTAAAAAAGAAATGAGAAAGAGAAAAAATATTATATGCTAAAAGAATTACTGCTATAGTGTTCCTGACTACAGTATGTGACCTCAGAGAAGTCTCTTAACAAGTCTGCAATGCATCATTTCTTACTCTTTTTAACTGATATACGTAGTGAGTACTAAACTTGAAGCCAGCGGGTACAAGAACTGTGCCTTTATTTGAACTGGCATTCTTCAGTAACGAATACAGACCAATTGTATAATCTCACGAGCCTGTGGCGTGCTCGCCTCTTAACACCTGACTACAGTATGTGACCGTGTTGTTGTTTCTCCGTGCCACATGTCGCAGTGTGTTCCGAGTGTGTGTGTGTCTTTGGCCACTGACTGTGTGTTTTCCGTGCTGAGCAGGTTGTGTGTTGTTGTTCAGTGTTTCAGTTGTTTCTCTGTGAATGTTGAATGTCAATTTACAATTTAGGCATTTAGCAGACGCTCTTGATCCAGAGCGACTTACATTTAAGCAATAACAAAAGCATGTCATACATCACATATATAAAAAGTAGTTATGAATCGTGTATAAACTAAGAACGTAATAGTGGAGTATCTATGTCAACTATACTATATTATATATTATACAATATACATGTGTACTATAAAGTGCTATGACTACATGAAATGCAATTCTAGTGCTGTCTACAGTACGTAACGAGCTATAAGTCTGTCTAAAATACTATCTAAGGGGCTAGGGCAAGTGCTACGGGCCATGGTGGAGTCTGAAGAGGTGGGTTTTCAGACTACGGCGGAACATTGGGAGTGAGGCTGCAGTTTTGACTGTGATGGGAAGTGCATTCCATAGTTTTGGAGCCAGAAGGGAGAAGAGTTTGGGAGGTGCAGAGCGTTGTCCCGGCGTTTTTAGTGAAGGTACCTCCAGCTTCCCTGCGTTGGCTGATCTGAGTGCGCGGGAGGGTTTGTAGGGTACGATCATACTTGTGAGATATGGGGGAGCCATGCCTTTGGTTGCTTTGAATGCCAGCATCAGAGTTTTGTATTCTGTGCGGGCAGCGACCGGGAGCCAATGGAGGGAGCGGAGAAGGGGGAGACGTGTGAGAATTTTGGCTGGTTGAAGACCAAGCGAGCTGTGGCATTTTGGATCGGTTGGAGGGGCTTAAGTGCACATGCCGGTAGGCCAGTAAGGAGGGAGTTACAATAGTCAAGTTTTGACAAGACTGTTTTCTGGATTAGGAGCTGGGCTGACTCCTGGGTGAGGAACGGTCTAATTCGGCGTATGTTATAGAGTGTAAACCTACAGGATCATCCGATGCCTATGGGTGTCTGCTGCTCCGTGTTGTTTCTCTGTGAATATTGTGTGTCCGCTGTCCATTTGTATTCTCGGGCCAGCGCACTATGGAAAGGGAGCTGTGTTGAAAACGCAAGGTAGTGTCGGTGACGTACACTGCGGAGCACAGGCATAGGCGGCGCTTCCGCATGCTCAGCATGCGTTGCGGTCTATGACTTGGTGAACTGAACTGCGGCAGAAGTGTGCACGCACAACTCGTTACCGGCTCAAATGTATATATACCTGTAGACGGTAAATATTTCGTAATGTATATAACGACTAGCTTAAGTTACAAGTCTTGTAACAACGGTACAGTAAGCTTTACTTTTCGGTTAGATTTGGGGTCACAAACGCCTCCTGGCAGGTACCCATTCTGATCGAAAGTGACTATCTGCTCAGATTTTCCCATAACAACTTGTTATGGGTTGGCCAGCTGAGGCTTGTTGATATGTTGCAAGAACACTATGTTGCCACATCAATATCATTTAATACACTCTATGAACGTGTCTTCCCAGGCAAACATTAGTTTACCACTGCAATTTTAACTCAATAATTTGATTATGACAATTTACTATTTAGGCACTCTTAATCCAGAGTGATTTACAGTAAGCAAGAACAAAAAACGTGGTAATACATCAAATACATAAATATAGTCATCATGAATCATACATAAGCTAAGAATCTAACAGTGGAATATAGTGAAACTATGTGTATACACTATAGAGTGCTATGTCTACAAAAAATGCTATCTAAGTTACATAAATTGAGCCTATGTATGTGTGCTACGGCAAGTGCTTTGGGCTAAGATGGGGTCTAAAGAGGTGTGTTTTCAGACTACGGTGGAAGATTGGGAGTGAGTCTGCAGTTCTGATTGCAGTGGGAAGTGTATTCCATAGTTTTGGAGCCAGAAGGGAGAAGAGTTTGGGACATGTGTGGAGCGTTGTCCCGGCGTTGACATTGACTTTTTATCTAATCCAAAGTCTCTTCCAGAGCAGCCTAATGAGTTTTGTGAAAGCCTGCCCATTATATCTTGAACTATGTTGTTAAAGAGGGATATCATTTGTACATCATTTGGTGGCACGGAGTAACGTCACAGCAACGGATCACATCACTTGAACTGCACAAACAATCCAACGCGTTAAACCTCAACTTCATGAGATATGAGCTGAGATTACAGTCGTTCTCAAACTTGTCCGTGTCAAGTACCCCCACAGTTATATGTATTTGGCCCGCAGACCCCCATTTGATAATGTTTTGTGACAAGGACCCCCAAAAGATTTGCGTAAAAATTCTGCAGAAATAGCAGATATACAAACTCAGCCTCGTGGATATGCTATTTCTGAACAGCTAACGTATAAAATGGATACAAAAATATTCTGATGCTATATTAACAAATTTAGCTGGGATCCTCCTGACCCCACTTTGAGAACCATGGGTTCTCAAAGTCAAACTTACAGTATGTACTGTAACCCAGTACATACTGTAAGTTTGACCTTAACCCATTCTGGGCGGAAACCCCTTTTGGTGTTGTACCCCTTCTGGACGGGAACCCCTTTTGAGGTTCTTGTTGCTATGTACAGTATATAGCATAAAATAGACATAAAAGTTTTTACATTTTTTAATACAAATTTGAAATTTTCAGAAAACGTAGGTCAGTATTATTTAGAAGGCGGTTTTTGGACTCGTCCTCAGTCCTATTGTGACCTTGACCTCATTGACCTTTTCAACCAACACAATCTCTTCAGGACAGCCTATTTGGGTTCCCACACATTTTTACCAATGAATTTCCAAAAACTTTCCAGAATATTTAACCCAATTTGCAGGCTTATATAACAATCAGCACAACAATGTATAACAATCCTCCCCCTCGAGAGACCCGGAAAAGAAATCCCTGTTCATCTTCCTCATAGACCTTTCAAAAAGTATTTATTTAAAGACATTTACGCCGCGGACAAAGCCAACTCTTCAAAATCAAAAAATGTTGGGCCAAACAAAGAATTAGAAAGTAGGAAAAAAAGGCAGGTTACAACACTTTTGTTGTTGTTTTTCTTCATTGTAATTATTTGTTTGGTCCAAAATATTGTGTGTTGTCATGATTTGTCACGACAAGAGTTGGCTTCGTACGACGCTTAAAAGGTCTTTAAATAAATACGTTTTGAAATGTCTATGGGACAAATGCATTGGGATTCATTTCCTGGGCCTGGCGTCATCATGAAAGGGGGCGGGACTCTATAATGAGTCTCTTAATCCTATGTGCAATGCACAAAGACAGGCAGTACGTGTAGAAAAAATAAAGCATTGAATAAAAAAATGCTATAATTCTATTCCAAGTTTTGTGCCAAATGTTTTGCTACACCACCTATCCTAGGGCATAGGATAGACATAAATATTGTGTGATGTTACTGTATAACATTTTTTATTAACAAAAGCCAAAAACATAGCCAACTATTTTTCCAGGACCCTTGATACATTTCAAACCGTTTCCTGGACTGGAAAATAATCTTTTTATTTCAAAATATTTCCAGGAATTTCATGACTGTGGGAACCCTGTTTTTTATCATCCCCTCTAAGTATCATGTAAATCCAGCCATCTGATCAGAGATGGCTGTGAACTGTCGAGGTAAAGACAAAAATGCAAATTTGTATACAGAGAGACCATTGCGCACTTGCTCAATTTACAGTGCAATTGTATTCCTTCTTACACTGTAAACTATAGGCTTACAATATTTGTCCTGCTACTATCAGTGCCGCCCACGACTTTTGCAAATATTCCAGACCTTAAACCCAATGCACTTAGGCTCTATCACTGCCTCTTCAGTTCCGTGTTGGGACATATACAATTTCAACGTCATTAGAAGCTTTAGGAAGAGGGACAGAACTGGGGAAATATGAATCTGTTTATTCCTGGCGGGTGGGCTTTCGAGAAGCCATGTCCCTGTCACACATTTTGCACTCCGTTTTGATCTAGTGGCATCTTGGCCAAAGGAGCACACTGGAGATGTTAACAGTGTCAAATGCCTGAGCGCATGTTCAACGAGGCAGAACGTGAAGCACCTGCTTCTTGTTGTTTCAGCTGATTGTACCTCTTCGTGTGCATGCTGATTATTCACTTTCAGATGTGTTTGTGTGTTTGTTAGTAAAGGAGAGGGAGAAAACGGCAACGAAAGAGAAGACGGAGAGAAAGAATGGCACAGTGACAGAAAGCGGGCGGGAGGGAGCTAGGAGACACATGATGTTTTTCACATTAATCTACAAATCATTTGTTTTCTCATAAACCCATCATTTACAGGCTTCATTTAAGACCACACATATAAAAATCACCGGATCAGACCATGAAAAAGGGATCAGCACTTGGGTCAAACACTAAAGTCTGATTTATACTTTGTCGCGTGCCAGTTATGCGCACTGAAAATGGCTGATCTACAAGATCACAGCGTGTCGCGGTTAAAGCATAACTCAACAGTACATGTCACTTAGTACCTCTGCCACTGCCAATGCCCCCACAAACTCAGCCCTCGATCGCTCATGGCCCATCGCTCATCATGGCCCTGCGCTCATTTCAGAGATTTAAAGTAGGGTGTTATTTATCACCGGGAAAGACACACAAACTCTCTGCAAGCCTTCTGTGTTTTGCTTGCGCTGCTATTGATTGAGTGAAAGATTTATTAACAGATTGGAGAATTACAGTACATTTCAAGCACAACTCAATGCAAAACTGTTAACTGTGGACGACACTTACACTTGTTTACAATAGCGTCCACCATGTTCAATTCATCATAACATACAATAGCGTCCACCATGTTCAATTCATCATAACATTTAGAGATGTACAAATATACACATCTATATAGCCAAAAACAGGAAATCATCATAGAGGATGTAAAAAGGGGGGGGGGGGGGAACATATACAGTGAGGGGAAAAAGGGGTGGGTGGGGGAATCAGATTTGCCGGGGGCCAATTGCAGCTGTCCGTAGGTGCCCTTTGAGAGCGCACTAAAATAATTTAGTCCCTTGTTTGTGCCGAATCTGGGTTTCACATGGTTTGTTGAACTCCCTCTGGTGTTATGGGTGTGGACTTCGTTGACATTAAGCAAGTATTTAGACAGTTACATGGGTATCTTGATGGTGTATCTGTCGTCAACCCTAAGCCGTTCCAGCCTATCAAAGTGGGCAGGGGTGAGGTAGGTTCGGGGAGTGAGGCCATGTAGTAGCCTGAACAGTTTGTTTTGGGAAGTCTGGAGCCTTGTTTTAAGTGCCTTTGAGGTGCCAAGAGGTGCAAGCATAGTCGAAGAAACCTTGTACGAGGGCTCCTGTAAGGGTCTTCAGGGTGTTTTTGTTGACCAGTAGATCCTGTATAGGAATCTTGTTCTTTGGTTGACTTTTTTGATTACGTTGATGGCCATTTTATCACCGGAAAGATTTGCCTCCAGGATGGAAGGTAATTTCATATTTCCGTGTGATAATATTGGTACCCACTCTAACAAAGAAGCCATCTGCCTTGCTGGAATTATAAGTTGATCCAAAGAGAATGTATTCAGTTTTTCCCAGGTGTAAAGATAGTTTGTTATCAGCGAGCCAGGTGCAGATTCTACCAAGTTCAGAGCTGAGGGCTTTTTCAACCTGCAGTTTTTTTCCTGTCCGAGACCAGTAGTGCCGAGTCATCTGCGAACAGGAACAAGTTGCAGTCACAAGCTGATGTCATGTCGTTTACATATATTGGGAACAGTAAAGGCCCTAGTATGCTTCCTTGTGGAACGCCACAGCTCACCTTGAAAGCATTGTATGAACACACAGAGTATCAAAATGCCTTTGAGCAGATGAACGCTGGAACTGAGGAAGCTTCAGCTGCAATTCATTAGGCTCAAAACAAGGGGAAGAGATTATTCTTCAGAACTTCAGCTGCTTCAGGGGGAGAAGTGGTGAGCACATTTTGGACAAGCATTTTTGTACAAAAGCGTCCGGTCTCCTGCGTCCGTGCCTCGTCTTGTGACTGCACTGTAGTTGAAGACTGCTGTTGAGTGACAGCTTGGAAACGTGCACCTGCACAATGGTGCATGTGGGGAAACGTACGTGAGCTGTACATGTAGATATCCAAAATATTCTGCTCTACTCCACATCAGACAAATAAATGTACACACTTCATATTATTAGCTGGCACTACTATAGTACCTGGCTGGCACTTTTACTACTACGACTGTACAATTGTAAAATAAATTAATGTACAAATGTTATGATCCTCCAGGGGCCAAATATAAAACTCTGTGTACGCACAAATCATCACGCATGCACACACACACGCACACACACACACACACACACACACACACACACACCATTGACAATGAATCTCGTCATATGTGTCTGAGCAAATTGACAAATAATTGTAGTCGAGTAAAATATTTGCCCCTGAAATGTAGTGGAGTAAAAGTATAGAAAATTGGAAATACTAATATTGGAAAAGTACCTCAAAATTACTTCAGTACATGTACTGTACATGGGGAAAACTTTTTGTTTGGGTCAATGCATACATTCAAGTCTCATGCGTTCATGAGATGTGAGGCACATAAGCACATCGACACATGCGTGGCATGTAGTACAGCAACTGTTGATCAAGAGACTATGCAGTCTCAGACTGTACAGCTGAACCCAGCGGCCTACACTCAGCCGCACAGATTCCTACAAGCATTTTATGGCATATATTCAGTAGAACATGGAAGACACAGAAGCCGTGTCTGAGAAAACAGACACGCAGCAGCACTCGCTAGGGGTTTCCCCAGAGCTATAGGCTAAGGGCTAATCGCTGCAGAACACCACTTTACCATTGTTGGCTACTATCCATCTACCTATGGAATTTCCTGTCATAACCATCCTAGCCGTGTACATCCCTCCCAGTGCATATAGTACAGTACAAAATCATAAGGATCAGTGATTTGCTAACCGCTCATCCTCATGCAGACTTCAGTCCCATGCATCCATTCAGGACATAAAATATCACAGTGCCATGTGAGGAAGGCCTCCAACGTAGCCACGGACCCCACCCGTAGCCATTTCTCCCTCTGGCAAGAGATATTGTAGCATACGAGCAGACAGACACGTGTTTGTTTCTAGTATAGTTATATAATGAACTTAGTTATTACTCTTACTTTTTTTTTTACAGTATTTATTAAACATTCGTCATTTCATTATGAAGTGTTACCAACAATTCTAAGAGAACAGCTCTTAGAAATTGAAAGTCATGCGTTAGCCAGTCATCATCATGGGCCAGAAAATCAGCGTGGTCTCAGAACACTCATAAGGTTTTTTTTCCCAAAATTCCACAATATCTTCTAGCAATGCTGAAAGCTGTGATTGTATGATAGCACAGCCATTACGCACGGCCACAGCTTCTTATATAACAACGTTTTAACGACCTGTTAATTCGTCTCACCCGAAGGTGTAAGCTTTTAACCTCTCACACATCACTATGTAATCATAGTGATTGTGTTGCCATTATTATGCTTTATTTAGACAGGAGTGTGCAGAAAGACATGCAACCTAGACATGTGAGACATAACGGAAATGGTTTCCAGCTTGGCTACTATCGACTCGCAAGGAGCATTATGGCTTCTCATGTCAAGGACCCCCAACTTGATATGTGTTTGGCAGCGGACCCCACATCTGAAAAGGTTTTGCCAGGGTCCCCCAGAAGAGAACATTTATGTTCAAACATTATCAAAAGTATTCATAATTTTCCATTTTTTTCAGCAGATTTACTGTACAAGCTTGCAGCACTGCACCAAGTGACGCAATGTGAGCTTGTAGATCTGCTATTTTTGAATGGCTAACGTATAAATATGTATAATGTGGTTAAAGCCAATCAAATCATCGCTGTGGGGTGCTCAGCCAATCAAATCATCGCTATGGGGTACACACAAAGCTGGGCCGCTCAAAAGGTCACAGAATAGCTTCCAAATGGGGGTCTGCGGCTTAATACGCATCCATTTGAGGGACTTGAGAACCACTGGTCAATCAATACATTATAGTCCCCAGCATTGCATGCATCAGTCAACACTGTAGGATTCTAATGTAGGACAATGGTTCTCACCGTGGGGTGCCTTACATGTCTGTAACTCCATCTGAGAGTGTACACAACGGGTCCATTTAGTTCCAGGTGTACTCTCCGAGTTATCAGAACCACTGATGTATTATGTTTTTTAACTGTCCAGATGTGATTGTTTAATTCCCATCTGGTCTGAGGTCCAGGGGGCGGTAAATACCATTTCAGGAAGTGGTGGCAACACCCTTTCATGTCGTTACGTCCATTACGGTGCTGAAACAATACCCATGCAGAGCCATGGAGCACAGTACCAGCTGCAGAACAATCCATTTATGATCTAACGCCACACAGAACATTGAATTGAATTATTATGTTTTGAACTGTGAGGGCACAGGGACAATTTAGCAAGTTCCCCATTTGGTGTGTCGACAGTGACATGACAGATTTTTCACACAAACATTAAACAGTAAAATCCCAGACTTGAGTTAACCCAGAAGAGTGCACGAAATGGAAACAAATGCAGCTGTAAAGAAATTAGCGAAAGAGCCTAAGAGTACGTTTTAGCAGCGGGCGACAGCCAGACGAATTTTCCAGAAGTGTATTATTTGTCTATGGGGCCCGGTGACTACCGGCGATAGCAGGTGAACGGTAGATAGTCGAAAAGTGGGCAGATGAACGTCGCCCGGAAAGATTAAAATAATTCATATTTTCGGGCGATACTGGGCGAATGGGCGATGTGTCGGCCGCTGCTCGCCCGCTGTTAAAACGCACTGTTACACAGGTCCATTTGGTTCCATTTATACACTCTTTGGAGTAAATGAACACAGCCTTTTACTTTGTACAGTTGCCTACAAAGAAAATAAAAGTATTTTCAGGTCGGTGGGGAAATTGCCTTTACAGCTTCACCCAACTGATGGCTGCTCAGATGGCTATGATGAGAGCAGCTGTTAAGGCGCGTCTTGCTCATGGACACTTTGACACGTATACCAGGCACGCTGTGGGCTGAACCTGGCTATGTTCTCTCCACACTCATTTATGACTACAGCTGAGCTGCCCCGTGTGCTGCATTTTGGGCCAGTAAATATGCCTTATTCAGTAGAGATCACTGTGGTCTCATCTCTATAGTCCAGTGGTTCTCAAATGTTTTCATGTCCGCGACCCACGCATTAATATGTACCATCAGAAAGTATTGTACAACAGTTGTGTTGTTAAAATGTTTTGAAAAATATTCCAAATCCGTAACACTTTTTCAAGATGTGACACATTGTGAGCTTGTAGATCTCCTGACATATCTGAGGTTATAAAGGAGTTAAACTCATTCTGATGGGGGACCCCTGCCTGGAGTAATCACCCCCCCCCCCCCCCCAAAAAAAGAATCTGGGGGTCCACCGACCCTGCTTTGAGAGCCACTGCTCTAGTCTAACTGACAAAACACATTTTGAAAAGTCCCTTTCCACAGTGCAACTTAAAAGAAAAATCCATAAATGCATAAAAGACATTTTGCACAGCAGGTGGTGTTTCCTGCTGAGCTGTCACCCCGTTGTGGTGGAGGTTCTTGTGTAATTCCATGTCCCTGAGAGAGGGGGTTCATAATCATATCCCTGCCGGCAGTGCCGGTTTCAACCAATACCCAGACACTTTAGAAAGGCAGACAAAGCAATTGTTGGCCGAAAATAATTTCGCTCACATGTACCCATACACAAGAAACCTTGAACCTTGAACCGCTTCGGGGGGGGGGGGGGGGGGGGGGTGCTGCTGTATGCATGAAGGGTGTGTACGCATAATGGTGTGGGTTTTGAGGGCAGTTTTGAAGGATGGTCGGGTGGGGCTCTTTGATGTAGTTAGGACACTGGGTCGGGACCCATAGTATAGTCTCTTTGAAGAGGTTGTTAAAAATCTTTCATCAATTAAAATGGTGGTGTAGGATGGGAGGGGTAGGTTCTTGAGGGTCTTGTAGGAATAACATCGCATGTAGGATAAAACAAATATGCTGAACACGAGTAGACCAGGTGGTCCCCAGCTAAAGTAGTTAACGTGGCATCCAGATCATTTTACTCATAATCATATTTTCATCTATTTACGTAGGATATTAAAAAATTGCAAATCTACATGCTCACAGCGTGGCACAAAGTGAGCTTGTACATCTGCTATATTGAAAATATTTGAGAAATATGTATGTTTGGACCTGATGCCAGCTAAAATGCAGGCAGATATCAGCCAAAATGCTACTATCTATATTAGTGGACCTTCAGCATTTCTAGTTGAGGACCCCTGGTGTACACTTTACATCCAGGATCTCCATACTCCCTGCCCACTGCTTGCGCCCTGGAGAGGTAACCTGACCACTCACAGCTACGCAGCTCACATTTAGTGCATTTCAAGATAGTGAGCATGTAGATCTCTTATTTTCATAAAAGTTTAAAAGAAATTTAAAAAAGAAAAGAAAAAGGAACTTCGTACAAATAAGCTATATTTTGGTGCCAGTACTTTTCTACATTCTACAAATAAAGAAAAAATAAATCGAGTCACACACTGGTACTTATTTATGAAATTAAAGTAGCTGTACACAGTGTACGTATAGGCTAAGTGATTTTTATTCCTGCCAGGCCAGAATTGGCCGAATGATTTTGGTCCTGCGAATCTGTCTGTCTTATTCTGTCTCTGAACAGCTACTCTCTGGCACTGATGAGTGAAACTCACCATAGGCCAAGGAAGAAATTGGTCTCACCGTGGTGCCATAACAGCCCACATTACATTTCAGTCTATATGTCTTGAACCGTAACACATACGTTTACATTTTGTGAATTCATAATTTCAAATCAGAGATCCACAAAGATTATCGATTCAAGACAGTATAGCAGTAGAGTGTGATATATTTTTGAGGGGCGCTAGGCTAGCCCCTCCTATGCCCAGCTTTCCAGGTTTGTGTAAACGCAAACATTGGCTTGTGATTGGCTGATCACCCCATAGCGATGATTTGATTGGCTGAGAAAAGTACATTTTAGAAGAGAAAAGTGAGGGCAGAAAAGTGAAAGGCGCCAAAAGTGATTGGCCGGAATGACATTTGTGATGATTTGATTGGCTGAGCACAGAATGTGATGTATTATGATGTATGCTGATAAGAGCGGCCCTCGCTTTGTGTGAAGTGAGGGATCCCGCCAGTCACACTTTGTGTGAAGTGAGTGGTGAATTGGGGATGTCACAAGTGATTAGCCTTGAGGATTGGCCTTCAGGACTTGGAGGACTTGATGATAAAAGGACTTAGGAGGATAAAAAGTGAGGACAGAAAAGTGAAGATGTGAATTGTGAATGGCCAGAATGAGATAATGGAGGATGAGGAAGAGCGCCCCTCACTTCACATGCACATGGGCGTGGTTTTTATTATGGAATCATCAATTCTTCTAAATACATTGACAACACAGGGGGTTTCATTCAACATTATGAAAAGTCACAAAGCCCTTCCTGTCTACGATCTGGAAAATCCCACAGCAAGCTTACTGTACGTATGACTGTGGGCATCCCAACTGTCCGAAATGGACTGTAGAATTAAACAGAAATCCTCAAAGTCTGCTTAAAAATAAATATTTAGCGAAACATTTCCTACATTACTCATGGTGCCTCCCAGCACAAAGCACGGCCCGCTGTGACCGCTGTCGTTCACCACCTCCACTGTGGTTTCTCTGCACTGTATCCTGACTCACATACATCCTTCCAATGAGTAAAACCTGTCGGCAGTGGTGTAAAAATTACCCAAATGTTTTACTTAAGTAAAAGTATAAATACTGCAATTTCTAAAACTGTTAGTCCCAATACTGGTTGCCATGGTAAATATCACGATAAACCACACCTTCAATCACTTTATATCAATCCCAGCTGCGTTACATTGATCCCGCAGCTCTGTAGTCTGTAGCTGAACTGGGGAAGGGGAGCACTTGATTGCCTTACAAACACTGGCCGTGCGGGCGTCTAAGTACCGGCCGTGCTCATATGACTGTGAATGTGTGTCTCCGGGCGGCCTCGTAGAAACATCAAGCGCCTCCTATTCCCCCGTCTGAGTAAAAACAACAAAGTGTGGCTCGCTCTGGTGGGTGCAAAGCAGCGGAAAGTGTAGCTATACTTTTGTGAATTATGAATAGTTATATGTTTGTAACCGTTTTAGAAAAGCAATAGGCCACTCGAGGTCCCAGCTTACCGGGTATTTTATAATGGCTGAGAGGGTCGGAGACACTCCGCTACGCGATGTGTCTCACTACGCCTCTCAGCCATTATCTCAGCCATTTATAGAGTGGCCATTCTGAGATGTTCTCTCTGCATGTTGTCCGCAGATCAACATTAGATTTTTTATTGTAATTGCCATTCTTCAGCAAACTGCCAACTGTTTGGTTTTTATTACCGTCTAGATCGACGGACATGAGTATTTAGAAATGAATCCCTTTCATTTTAGATCATTTTGTAATAAATTGCAGAAGCGAAACGTACGGCCCACAGTGATTTGGACGTGAGTTTATCCTGTGCGGGGGCAGAGAGACAGAAAGCAGGACATACAGTACAGTACATTGGTGTAGTTTTCACATTCAAGCTTGTTATTATGTGGAAATTTGTCACGACACAATGATGACCATTCATGGCCATCAGAGGCTTGGCTTATTAATTTATTGCTTAAGACCTCAAGTCAATTCTACAAATGTCTTCTAAATCCCCCAAAAAATCTGGGAAAAGAAACGATGTTACGAATCCGATATATCGTTGCTGTAGGGCAGAAACCTCTTATCTTCATATTTTTACTTTTTGTGTTTTTTCCTAAATGAGGTCATCAGGGTTTCGGGTCTCTCGAACACCATACCCCTCACTCAGGCGACCCAGCCGGGGTGATCAAGTCCAGACTTACGTCCCAGTAGCTACCCTCAATCAGTCCCACTAGGGCAAAACCAGGGCCATACAATCCTTTGGAACTACTCCAGAACAACTCTACCAAATCTTTTACCCTGAAATAGCCAATCTACAAGCTCTATTTTGGTTGAATGTTTTCCCTAGGACAGTCTTCAACGTTTTTCAGGCCAAGGCCCCCCTTAGCTCTGAGAGTGATGAAGCAGGGACCTCCACTAATATTGGATTCATGTTCAATATGTATTTTCGGACATGTAACATTTGCAAACTTGACCTTTGGCTCTGTACTTGGTCAGTACTTTCTTCCCTCTTATACACCAAACGTGTGTGACCATGAAGTACAGAGCCAAAGGTCAAGTTTGAAAATGTTGTCTGTCTGTGTCTTGTCTTGTCTTGTCTGTCTGTCTTCCTTCTGGCAGTGCCCGAGGTACTAGTGGCTGCTAAGTTGGGTCAATAAAGTATAACTTAATTAGAGAGCACACATCCAGAAAAAAAAGTTAAATCACAAAGAATGTAACCTTCTTCTTGATTCACATCCATTGGAAACTCTTACACTTAACGCATTTAGCAAATATGCTTCGTCAGGTTCATTTAAGTATGACTTCATACTTCCTGTTGTCTAGTTGGCAATAATGTTGGAATTCTAGTCTCCAGTTTGCTGTTATTATGGGGTGTTCTGGACAAAAACCAAGCAGAATCATGGCATGGAGTGTTCAACTGTGGTTTGCATGCTGGATTCTTTTGGCTTCTTTATCGAGTACAATGACTGATTGCTGAAGTCTCTATCACTACCACCATACAACCTTTTCGGGCTGTGAACCCCCAAAACAATAATATTTGAACATTTCAGCATGACTAATAATTGTCATCATCTCAGTGGCCAAACAAATATTGCCAGAATTATGTATATTAATGGAAAAAATTACTTCGGGACCATTTCTTCCTATAGGAACAGTGGTGTGTTCTTGGCTTCATAGTTTGACTGTTGATTATTTCAGTGATTGTCGTATTGTCACTGTCACTCCTTGTCATTATTTAACAAACAAGTAACCAATTGCGGAGCCATTTAAAAATATCTAAATAGATAGGTATTTCTCATCATTTGAGATGCCACATTAAGCATATCAGGACAAAATTAAAGAAGCTTAAGTTAAACTGAAGTTTTTCCTCAAACGCTCGGCAGGGTTCTACAGACAAACCATTATCTCAAATGGAGTTCTACATGTTGAGAAATAAGAGTATCCTGCCTCTCTTTCATAAGTGCCATTGCATAACATTCTTTATTCCAGTCCAGAGTGAGAATAAGGGAGTTGTTGATGACATAGCACTGCCATCTCAGTTATTTATGGTCGTTTGGATTGGACACCATGCTGCGTGAGAGAGTCATTCGGGATAGTAATGAGTCTATCATATAATGTAGGGAAAAATCATTCTCAGTTCATAGAAAAGAACCGGGGCCATCGGTAGCCTACTATTAAAGAGGGACATTTCATTTGAAATCAGTCTGGTGAAGTAGTCAGGAATCAGGGCTAGCTTGGCTACCAGCGTTTCATGGATGACATTGGCGCGGACATAAACCTCAACAACAGCTGCTTTTAGTCTTCGTCTGTCTGAACGTCTACGGGATCTTTCTCCAGAATGTTCCACTCCAAAATTGCCATTGAAGTAAACTAAGACAACAGCCTATCAGCTATGGTACTGACACTGTTGCACCATTTCCTGGATCCTCTTGGAAGTATTCCTAGTTAGTTGACCTCTCCTCTCTCGTTTGAATAATAAGGGTAATAATAATAATAATAATAATAATAAAAATGTCTTATAGAGCACTAATATTAAAACAGTGATTTACATTAAAATAAAGAATGAAGACCTATGTAAAATGTGGTTTAATGCAACATATGGGAGAAGAGGACCATTCGGTATGTACCATACCTGCATGAAGGTCCGAGCGACCGTAATGTTGCATCTACAGTATATGAACATTCTTGGCTGTAAGTGAAGACATATATTCGGGACTCCTTTTTGCTCTTCTCATGTATTGACTGCCTATACTCCTGCACACCTGTATGAAATATAAATTAAAAGACAGGGGGAAACATGTGGCAAAGGTCGTCATGAACAGGACTCGAACACGCGACACACTGTCAGGTCAGAGTCAATTATGTGGCATGTGCCTGGACCACAAGGCGCTGATCTTCTACTGTACTGTAGGCCGTGTAGTTGTGAGCTTGTAGATCTGCTATTTTCACAGAACGTTCAAATGTTGCGTAATCGAATGCCTGCCATTCATCTGGCAAATCAAATCTCCAACTTAAAAGAAAATAAAAAAATCTAAGAAGAAATAAAATAAAAACATTTCTCCTCCTTCATTGGATTGTGCAAAATGGATTTTGGTGTCAATTATTCCAAAACCTTATCCTACAGATACGACAAGTGAGAAGATAAGTATTCTACCATGTCTACTATTAATATAGCTTTAAATCGCCATCATAAAATAAAATGCCTCATCAGACATTACTCATTGGTTATTACATGAAGTACGCCAAATAGGAGCCTAATATCAACCACATAATATTCTCAACATACCTCGATCCCCATAAAAAAGAATTGATCACTCCACCTCATATTCCATCAAGGAAGTGTTTAGGTCTACAGTGCAATCTGTTGCATTTGGATACAATTAATTCACTTTTATATCAAAATTACTTCCCTTTTGGCAAAGGCTGATTTATTTTTTCTCCTTGGCTATACTGGCAGTAGGAGTGAAATTCTTGAAGATATTCCAGTCAGGGATAATTCCCATTTTGATCCATTGCTCACAATTATGTCCTTCCTAATTATGTAATGCTGTAGATTTATGTATGTGTCATAATACCCCATTTTCTCATAACCATAGCGGTTGTTGAGGCTATAATACAGCCCCTTAATATTCTACATTGGTTTACCTCTACTAAGTCTATATGCAATACTTTTTTTTTTAAAGTTTTTTGGTGATGCACGTGTGTGTCTGTCTGTCTGTCTGTCTGTCTGTCTGTCTGTCTGTCTGTCTCGCAAACTACTTGACTGATCAGCACCAAAGTTCTTAATTGTGCCAAGGAAGTTAATTCCTATTCCTATTTCTTAAAATCATCTGCGCTTTAACAGACCACCTTTCATGATAGAAATAGGACAGAGTTAACAGCTCAATGACCAGATATATATATATTTTTTAGGGGCACTAGCCCCTCCTACATGCTTTGTGTGTATGAGCATGGAATTGTGCTCACCTGATTGGCTGAGCATGGAATGTGATAAGAGCGCCCCTCACGTCACACAAGTGTGTTTAACATCCGGTTTTAACATCTCGGCTTCCCAGTGGGTCTTCAAAATAAGCGACGAGATTCAAGTGCATGAATCCAACAACATACACAGGACATTCCATTCGCCCTCTTATGCAGTCCTGACTCCTGAGTAGTCCACCTGGCCTGACGGAGATATCCTGTCTCGTTTAAAATGCATTAATGTCCTGGGAAGTTACAGCTTGTAAATGAGGAAGTGTATATAACCACTTAAATCCTATATTATGGTTGAGCGGAGTCCCTCAGGGCTCTATACTAGTGTATTTTCTGTTATTGTGGGGAAAGCTTTCACTGAAAATAGTCGATCGAGAAGCTCACAACGTGTCGCAGCTTTCCCCCCAACACAGATACTTAGGTTTGAGTGGTTAAGCATGGTCCAATGTGTGGCCATTGTTGAAAGCTGCTCGGATTGTCATAAACAATGCATTTGTCAACGCATAACACAATAATCTTCCAGGTCCTTTAACAATGTGGAATCTTGTTGACATTTTTTCATGAAAAAAGGCTTTTGTTGTGGTGACTCAGCATTCCCATGAGGTCGGGAAACATTAAACACGCCCGATGATTGACACGCAACAATCGGAGAAAGCCGGGAGGCCTGTCTCTGTAACCGATCCCAAAAATAAATGAATCAAGTGCAGCTGGACGGAAAGGAACGGAACATTTTCAGGGGGGAGCTCGCCGCATGATATAAGCTTCTGCAAATTAAAAAGGAAAGAAGTAATTAGATTCAAGCACAAAGTTATTTTGTCTCGCGTTATTCGCTTGTTGGCAAACACCACGTGTTTTCTCTGGACAGCAGACATGTCACAGCGTTCGTACGTACGTCAACGATGCCAAGCATCACTGTATCCTCCTTTGCACTTTTCACCCTCCTCGAAACTTAAACTATTGACTGTAGACTGCCTGCATTCTTTCTACAGTACTTTGATCTTCATGGCCGAGGTTATAGGCATCCTCTGAAGCATGCCTGCGTATTCAAAGAACCAGGCAATAAAACTAGCCTCTGTCACACATTCCTCTTACTTGGGGTTGACCTTTGTCTGTGACCTTTGCGTGACACCTCTCTCACTTAAAACGATAACAGGTATCCACATTAGGGAAACCCTTTTGTACAAAATGCTGACCGCCTGACCCGCCTCCCTCTTCCTGTCTCCTGTCTCTACCTTATGCTTCCTCTAAAGGCTCGAGCCCATTACAGAGCTTGCTTGGACTTAAAGGAATGTAGCACTTTGACACTTGTATCCTTCAGTATCTTAAAATTCTCCTACACCAATTCCATGACTCCACTTCTCTTCTGTCAGGTGTATATCGTCTCTGTCGGGTGGAAACATCATACAGCATGTCCAAAACTGTTACTTTTCAGGATTTCAGGATCTAATGTAGCAAATGTGGCAGATCGATAAGTTTGCGGATCTGCTTCTTTTGATGCTTTGTGTGATGCTGTAGTATGATCAAGTAGGGCCCGACAGCGACGACATCCATCAGTATAGAGCCCGACCAAAGCCAGACTTTTGTGTCCCTGTTTCGGAGAATCCTTGCCCACCGTTACAATGGAAAACCTTTTGTTTTATCCTTTTAGCATAACCTATATATGGGCCTGGCCCTAACATCCAGTGTACTGCTGGGTGGGTGAGTTAATGTCATGAAGTGTACCTTTAAATGATACCTTTGTCTTCCTGGTAGCTATACTGTATGCAAATTTTGCTAGAGCCCTTGAGTTTAATTTGTTTGACATTTTCAGGGGTAAAGGTGGTTATGTTGTCTTATTTAGGGTATAGACAATGAGTCTAGAGGTTATAAACATCGTTTCAAATGAATGAAAGCTGTCTTTGGTATGTATTATGTTACCGGATTACACAACCCAGACCCACTCAAACAAGAGATACCAGGCCCTCTCGAGACTTGGTGCATAATGAGCAACAGGCCCCAAACAGCTCTGTTCATCACTAGCTGTTGCACACTATAGCCAAACAAAGTTCATGTCTGAAGAAGACTCTCTCTGAACATTTTGTTGGGAGTATTCATCCTCGCCATGATCAGGAACATGCATGTTGTTTTACTGATTTGACTGATTAAAACGTTATTTGGTAAGCGGGACCTCAGGCTAGGAAACAAGAGTGGAGTGTCCTTTTTGGATTTGAGTGAAGCGAGTAGGGCCAGACCGATAAATCAGTTTTAGCAGATGTATCATATCAGTAATTGTTTGACTTTGTTGACCACTTTGGTATTGGCACTTGTGGTAATGTTTACTAATTTTGTACATCTTTCAACCTTTTGGGCTTTCCATTATAGGCATAATGTACAAGCATCTTTTTAAACTTCTTAAAAAAATATATAATAACAAAATACATTAATTTGCACTGTTGGACAAATTACACCGCAGTGTTCTAGCACTCTCTAAAATTGGCATCAGCATTGGACCCAAAATTCTGGCATGGTCCATGCTGAAGAATGAGAAAGGATGACCAGAGAGGTTGACCCACAGCTTTTCCCATTTCATCACGCCCACACTGGCCCAAATCCATAACCATAGCTATGGAGCCACAGCAAACTAGCGACAGGCAGGCAGACACACACATTTGCGTGTGCACGCGCACATGCGTCATCTTATTTACAAAGCTATGGGGACAGAAATGCAGACTAGAAGGAGCAGGAACAAGAACATCTGCTTCACTTAACCCCACATGAAAATCTGCTGAAAACATTATTCCTTCCTTTATTTGTTCGTCTGACCAATGGCTCTTCACTGCTGCAAAACATGGAATATTTAGTGTTTGGTGTTGAGTTGTTGACAGTGTAATTATTCATGTTGAGTAAGCAGGCACGCAATCTCTTTGAGACTTGGACAAGGGCACAGGAAGTATCTTTTAACATAATGTTCTTTGAGGGAACTCTGTGCCTCTTTCTCGCAGTAGGTTTCACCAGGAGCCTGGCAGTGCAGAGACAAACCCCTTGAGAGTCTACCCCATATAGCCTCCCTTTGCGTCTGCACAGACAGGATGACCTCAGCCTGGATGAAAACGTGTGAATACCGCCGGGCGGGGGAGATGTCAGTGAAGTTTGGCCGGGGCTCTCTGTCTGGACAGGATCCATTTTGACTGTGGGCCGAAGAGTGTTGAGGTGTGCGGAGTATTTTGATAGGGGGCGTGTGACACGATGCCCTAAAGGCAAGAGTGGATATTGTGTCTCACGCATCTGTAGCAGCTGTTGGAGACATTCAGACACTGAGTGCTGGCGATCCTGAGCACCCACAAGCACTGAGACTGCCAAACCGAGCTAGCCAGACTTGTGTATAGCTACCTATGCTAGCAGTGTTATTTCATATGCAATACAGGAGAGAGAGAGCCTCAGATGAGTCATTTTAGACTTAAAGACATGACATAAAATTATAAAAGTCATGTCCAGAGGTAAATACGTGACTTGAACGAAGGTGCTATATCAGTTATGTGGAAAGTCTGGGTCTTAAATCATTAAAAAACATTTCCTCAACACTTTGTGAAAAAATAAGATGCAGACGTTTAGTTAGAATTAAGTTTGTTCTCTTACACTGGGGAAAATAAGTGGAAAATATAGATTATGCCAAACCAGAAATGTGGCATGTGCACAAAGTGAAATAAAAAGTGCAGACATACAGAAATGTGGTGGACTGTGTAGGCTGGAAAACGTGCTTATTTGTTATAGTTGTGTGATGAATATCCAAGACAAACTATTAGGCATTCTGTGGCAGTGATCACTGATGTGTGGCTACAGATTTTGTTATCAAAGCATCAACATAATTGAACATATTGCAACTATACATTCATGTTCATTCCGTCTGGATGTGAGCCTGAAATTGTTTTGTTTGTATCACCAAACATATACAATTGGTTTATATTCACAATTTCACATACATTCTGAAAGAGTCTGATTAGTCGATGGAAAATATGTGATTTGGAACTACATGTGTCTATAAACCGCAACATAATTCAACATAATACTGTATGTCTGTTTTTCTTCATAAACATAGAAACCTACCACAACCTCAAAATACAGCCGATGCAATTTAAAAAGCATTTATCAGTTGTGTACAGTGTTCTTTTTTCTATAAGGAATCAAGGACAACACAATATACTTTATGTAGAGGATAAAAACCTTTCCGGAGCCAGTTTGTTATGTTGGTGGTTTGGCAAGCCGTTTGTTTACAATTGTATCCGCATTTACAGTTTATTTTAAATTGATCACGTTTAATGTATTACGAAAATATAATGACAGTACAGTACAGTACAGTTACGGTTTGCAGCTCTATTTTGTGATTGCAAAGCAACTGCACCGCAAAACATAAACTGTTCTATATGTTGTTAGAAGTATTAATACAGTCAGTTTCTCAACAATTTCATCATTTAAATCCTAATACACATAGTTGTCCCCCAAGGCTCCAGTATTTTTTGGAGAATAGTACTCGTCATTTTATTTTATTCCAAGGAAAGGAACTAAACTCATTGCTAGCAACAACAGATGATTACATCTGTTAGGACTACCTTCCCTGCCTATAACTACACGACAATACCTGAATAGGTATAATCCAAAGTATTTAAGTTAAAAATAAGTTAAAAATAACATTAATTCAATCAATCAATCAATCAAAACTTATCCTGTGGTAAGAAAACAAACATTTCTATTTAAGGCTGAAGACAACTTCTGTGAAGTTGCAATACTCCATGGCTACTCTCACCAAACACAAAACATCACCTGGGAAGACCATCACATCACCGTATTTTATCTGGACGTGACTGGGAGGAACTCCCAGATCTTTCCTACCATTCTGGCAGGAGACGTAAACAGGCCCTGCCACCAAAAGAAAGTCTATGAAATTATATGATCGTATTTCATGCGTATTTATTTACAGTGGCACTGATGTGGAAAGAAAGATACGGTTAATAAATTGACGGGGAAAGTAAACAGCTAGAAAATCCACAACTATTAATAACTCCCCGTAGACCTTCTGTTGGTACTCGCAGAAAGACAAACAGACTAAATAGCATGAACAGAAATGTGACGTCAAGGGCACAGTGACACAGTGTAATAGTAACAAATATGATATATTAACAATAACATTTGAGCAGTTCTCTCTTTTCATGTAATGCACTTTGTTTAGAGAAAGAAAATAAAGTTGATGAGAAGTAGGCTGACTTAAGATTCTCTACCTTATTTTATAGAGATGAGAAATTGATATATATTTTCTCTTGTTTAGCCCATTAAGACCCGAGGCCGATTCTGAAAATGTCTTGTAAATCCTATAACAGTTTTCTGATTTGCTTATTATCAGTGGTGCTCAAACATTTCCTTGTCAAGGACCCCCAAAATCTCAATACTTTATCCATACACTGACAAAAAAAATAGCGGATCTAAAAGCTCTCACTTTGTGCCGCACTGCAAACTTGTACAGTACAACTGTTATTTTTGGTATATTTTTTAATATAAAGCTTGGGAAACGTTTTGAATATCCCTGGAACAAAACATTTTCAGATGAGGCTCCGGCATGCGCCGTGGCCAAATATCAATTTGGGTGTCCTTGTCATCTTTGACTGACATAGCGTAGGCCACTGATGAAACTCCTCCATCCTGTCTTGGGTCTTGTTCCCTCTGAGTGAGTTGTGGTGGTCATGACAGCCCTTCTGCCTTCAACCTGTGGTTCTTCTCCAGGTGGTTCTAGGACTTCCTCTCTTTCCTCCTCCTGCTTCGCGGGTTCCATGTTAAGGCATACTTTGTGATCTTTGTGTGGTAGTGCCACCACAAACATTTCTTTCTGTCCTTTTACCACAGTCTCTCTCTCTCTCTCTCTCTCTCTCTCTCTTTGATTGCATTGTGCTGCACCAACAGTGGTGAAAAAAATTACATTATACTTAAATTACATTTTACTTAAAAAATTATCAAAACCACGTAAAAATAGTAAGTAAATGTTTGGTATTTACAAAATGTACTTGAGTAAAAGTTCAAATGTATTGGCATCAAAATGTACTTAAAGGACAACTGTAGTTTTTTCGCGTTTTAGGCTGTTATTAGAGAAAGTAAAAGATGAGTGTTAATTCTTTTTCATTTGCTGCTTTCTTTCGTTTTAGGGATTTTAGCTGTTTTTGACAAGATCACAGGATCTACTGAATGTGTCAAACTGACATATTGAGCCTATGACACAGTGTGGCTTCCCCCCAGTATAGGCTACCTTCATATTCAGTAGATCCTGTGAACTTTTGTGGACAGATGTAATTTCTTGGGGTCTAGTAGGACTATAGTAAATGATAAAAAAAGAAATCGCTATAAAATTATGTAAAACAATACACATTTAGCCCCATGCTCGAATGCCCCCCCCCCCTGTCAAAAACAGCTGAAATCCCTAAAACGAAAGAAAGCAGCAAATGAATCTTTTTTAACACTTATCTTTTACTTTCTCTAATAACAACCTAAAACATGAATGAAAAAAAAAAAACTAAAGTTGTCCTTTAAACTACCAAAAGTAGTCCAGAGTCAATATGAGGAAATGTCCCACTTTGAGTTTTCAGAATGTACTATAAATTCTATAAGTTGTGATCTACAAGCTCACAACGCATCACATTGCGATGCGTTGTTTCCGAAGTACAGTGTATATAGAGCTGAAGTGGTTAATGGACGTTTTGTTGCGATGGCAGGTCGCATTTACTATGAAAGCGGGCATTTCCCATCAGTCCGTGACGTACATCTGAGATGTAATGTAAAGTAAACATATTGAAAATTTGCATAGTTACTTTACATCACTGTGCACCAGACAGTATCTGATGATTAGCCTCCAGCTGTTGTGTCCAGTGTTTTCGAAGCCTCAAACAAATGGCCTGGGAATTAAGTCTTCCCATAAACCTGCAGGACATACAGACAGTGAGACAGAGCTAGGGCACTGCTTCAACACGTCTAGACAGTAGGGGAGAGTCAGACAGTAATATGTGCACTTTTTGGGTGACATTTCCAGAAACAACTAAACAACAAAAATGTAGTGAGGTTAGTAGCTACAGAGTGAGTCACACACAGCATGGCTGATAGATCACTGAACACAGTGCATGATGCAACCTAAGCCCATGCTATATACTGTACGTCCTGCTGCATGCTAAACCTAGTTGTTTATTAAATTAATATGGATTGTATGATGCCAGACAGACTGGTACAGGTTTGGGAACCACAACGATTTGGACAGCCAAATGATCTGTACCGAGTAGACTTCTAGACCCACTGCACATTTTAAATCTAGGCTTTTTTTTTGTGGCATACTATTTCAATATGTCTTTGGTTTTGAGCCCCTTGTACCGACCGATAAGAGAAATCTGGGTGGGGAAGTAAATGAGCAATACGCACACCTCCTTAAAACACTTTAACACCCTGGCTTAAGTGCCCTTGAGCCAAGCATAGAGCTGCTCAGTGGCTGGTAGTCGAGCTGTGGTCGTACTGGACAGCTCCCAGGTATGAATGTGTGTAACTATGTATGAAGCAGCTGGGCATTGATGGAAAATGTTCCATGGCTCACTTGAAAGTGATTGACTTTTCACTGTGACTTACCCTGGTGAAGTATGCAAAACCTTTGGTTACTCTTAGTGGGACCATGTGACTTTCCATGACTTTAGATTATATCTGACCAGGACTGATGAATCCTGATTGGTTGCAGGCAAGGGATGAATATTTGAATGAGATACGGTAATAAAAGCATGATGATTCTCACAAGGTGTGCGTGCGGTGATAATAAATAGAGGGTATGTGCATGCGTAAAGTGAATGGCACATCGAGTGGCAAAGCAACAGGCAAAGTGAGTTTAACATAGTTTAATGCAATCAGATCTTTCAATCAGATTCTGTTTGGATGTATGGGCTGTAAAGGCCAGAAAGTAGGCGTTCCTGCACAACTTCCGGGTTTGATGATGATGTCACACGCATACCCTCTATAAGGCACAACGTGGCCGCCAAAGAAATGCCCAGATGCGAAGTCGGCCGGCGACCGCACACTTTTGTGTGAATTATATTATCCCTAATCACGCTAGGTCTTCCTAGCGTGATGTAATCAAGTTGGTGTCTCATCTCTGTAATTAAAGACAAATAGAACGATCCCCGCTGCTTTGACAGTCAACTAAGACATTTATCAGACCTTAACCACTTACTAAACCCAAGCATCCGTGGGGAAAGCTTTCGCAGAAAATAGCAGATCGACAAGCTCACCGTGCACCGCAGTGCGACGTGCTGTGGGCTTGTCAATCGGCTATTTTCTGCGAAAGCTTTCCCCACAATAACAGAAAATACACTAGTAGTACTAGTATAGAGCCCTGAGGGACTCTGGTGAGCCCTGGGCAAGGATGGAAAGTAACTAAGTATAATTACTCAAGTACTGTCCTTACCTCTATTCACAATTTTGAGGTACTTTTTTTACTTGAGTGGAAGTGTAATGACACCTAGATATTAAGAGTTTCCCATTTTCAATACTTTATATACTTCTACTACACTACAACTCAGAGAAAAATATTGTACTTTTCTATTCCACTACATCCATCCATCTTCAACCGCTTTTCCGTAGTCGGGTCGCGGGGGCAACGGCTCCACCAGAGAGCTCCAGACGTGCATCGAGGACCTCCCTAGGGAGACGCTCGAGAGGCATCCTAACCAGATGCCCGAACCACCTAAGCTGGCTCCTTTCCAGGCGAAGGAGCAACGGCTCTACTCACGCGTGACTGAACTTCTCACCTTATCTCTAAGGGAGATGCCAGCCACCCGTCGGAGAAAACTCATTTCGGCCGCTTGTATTCGCGACCTTATTCTTATTCCACTACAATTATTTGAAAACTTTTAGATTATTATTAAGAAACATATCCAATTACAGTGAGCCCTATATTTCGCTATTATAAAATAGCTGATCTACAAGCTCACAACGTGCCACATCACAATACGTTGTCGGCTTTTAGATCGGCTGTTTTTGCAGAAGATTGACACATTTTAACACATTTTAACAAATCTCAGTACGGGAACGCATCTGTGTCATTTTAGGTTTTATAGCATTCCGTTGGCTATTCAAGAATAGCAGATGTACAAGCTCAGCTCGGCACGAAGCTTACACAACTGCTATTTTTGAATATTTTTGTAAATGTTTCATTTTGATGAAAGTGTAAGAACTACCGATTTCGAAGGCATTATGTATTTGATGTATTATCATGTTTTCGTTCTTACTTACTGTAAATCACTCTGGATTAAGAGCGCCTGCTAAATGCCTAAATTGTAATTTGTAAGTAAAACAGTACTTCTTCCAGCACGGGCCCGTGGGATTATAGATTCACGGTGTACATAGGGGCCAGCATTTTCCATCTGACCTAGCTGTCTCTGTAATAGACTGTGTAATCTTCGCGTTTACAACATCCCAGCGAAATACGGTAATTTCACTTGCCTCTATTATTATCATTAATATGCACTTAGTGCAGGGTAATGCCAGTGCCAGATGTAAGTGGGAGTAAAGCCCAATTTATAATTTGTGCACAGCGGTATCACGCAAGCAAGTAATAGCCGACCCACAAGCTCACGATCTGTCATGCTGCGGCGCGTGTCTAGCTTGTAGATCGACAATTTTCGCCAGCGCACAACCATACAACTCACGCTTAAGTGATCAGGTTTTTTTTCTTGGTATTTAAAGGGATCCAAGCCAAGGATCTAGTTACCGTGCCTGTGTGCATGCGTGTGTGCGTGCGTGTGGTTAGTGAGGTCATGTGTCTTCTATGTTCTTGTATGGTTGGTGAGGAGAGGATTGCTGAGGTAGCACAACGTGCTGTCAGGAAGTGATGGTTCTGTTCCACCTGGAGCCCAGTCCCACTGATGTCATATCTACTGACACACACTCATTACAGAGCTTTTGACAAATGGCTTGGTTTTAACTTTCTTAGGATATGTAGAGTCCCTGTCCTTATCGTATCTGGTGGGAGATTTATTTGACAGATTAAATGCAAGTTGGCGATATAGCTTCAGGAAATGTTTCTTGACGTTTGTAACAAAGAAAAGGAAAGGAGGAAATAAGCCATGTTTTTTAGGTATAATGAAACTGTATCTAACACGATAACAGATGATAGAGTTGTAAGCTTTCTATACTACCATGACTCAGCTTTCAAGTGAGGTTTAGTAATGTGGCTTTGAGTCGAGCTATATTATAGAGCAGTCAGTTGTCCAGTCATTCCTCATTTACCAGAACAGAAGAGTGATGTAGTTTCTTTCACCACTGTTCTTTAAAGTTTAAAGTTCCCTTCCAGACTCATTTTAAAGCAAGTAAAAAAAATATACACTTCTGTGTGAGTTGTGTTTTTGTTTAACGTGGTTTTCCAAAAAGTAAAAAAGAAAAGAAAAGAAAAGAACACATTTTGAAAAAGCCCTGGAAGCACATCTACTCTTTTACCCCTCATTGAGAACAGCAGGAGTTTTCAACAGCTGGTCTGTGGACCACTGGTGGTCTGTGGAGGTAATACATGTGGTCCCTGACCATGCATTTAGTAATGTAGGATTTGTTGATTTTTTTCTTTCCACTGAACTGAATGACCTGGTGACCTATGATGACCGTCCATGTAGTCATTTACTGACAAGTTGGAGGTCAAGAAATTCAAAAGAAAAGGGGAGTTAGAATCTCGAGAGGGGGAAGTGCACGGATTGTGTCATGTTGAGTCATTATAGGAAATTATTAGTTAGTAGTCTCATTGGTTGAAAAACTGTGTGATCTATACACATGGGATGCATAGCAAGTGTTACAAAAGCACTAATCACTAAGCACCATATCCCCACCCAACACAACAGAGGTCCCAGGTTAATTCTAAGGTGGTGGTGATCCCTCTTCAGCATTCATATTCAAAAATAGAAAAGTAGCAGATCTACAATCTCAAATTGCGTATAGCTTTTGACAAATAGCTTGGTTTTAACTTTCTTAGGATATGTAGAGTCCCTGTCCTTATCGTATCTGGTGGGAGATTTATTTGACCGATTAAATGCAAGTTGGGGATTTAGCTACAGGAAATGTTTCTTGCGCTACTGTTTATCAAACATACCATTCATCTGTGTGGATGCGCACATAATTATCTTTATAGATATAGTTATTGTAGCCTCGGTACCAGGCTTTCATTTTCGTCTGCGCAAAAAATGAAAGCCGCTCTCGTCTAAAAGTGGGAGTCGCTCCAATTGATGTGATGTAGTGCTGCACTAGGGGGGAAAGGAGGGGCCGGGGGTGACTGACAGATCGTTGAGATCCAATCAGGGCGTGCGCAAATCTCTACCGCGACCCGCCCCTCTAGACCAGAAACACATTTAGCTCAGTCTATAGTTATTGTGCCTGGTGTATACAGTATAAACGGCCATAGTATGGCCAAAATCAAATATCACTATTTGACCAAATACCTCAATATTGATATACTGTGTGACGATACTATTGTGATGACTATTGATGCTTTAGCTCAATTACATGTTTTAGGACCACTAATGCCTATGTCAATTCGGTCATCACTTTTCTGTTATGATCTCATATACATAAATAATATCAATATAACCAGCCCTACCCCGTGCCCCGCTCAAAGCAAACTCCTTTCAGCTTTCAGCAGGTGGCTTATATATTTGCATATTTGACCATGATAGGGTCAGAGGATCAGTGGCTTGGTTTGGATGAAGTACAGAGTGCACCTCCAGTGGAACAATGTAAACGTGCTCCGGTGGCAAGTTCTGTAAATGACATAACAACATGTACAGTCAGAGTCATGCATCCATCCAGGACTTTCTAATGGTGCCACTAGGCTCTGGAATTGGAATTCAAATGTAAAGACCCACCGTTACTTACTTTGTTACTTAGTTTTAGTTCAGTCTGTTTGCCACATGGTTTTTGTGTTGTCAACTAATGTCAACTCTACTGGTCCACATATTTTTTAACAGTTTAGGTGTGTTGTTAAACCATCTTTAAGCCACTCTAAAATCACTGTAAATCACTGCCTTGCATGGCATATTGCTTTTTCTTTTCAAGTTGCCAACATGAATTTTTTTTTACATTTCATTGCAAGAAAGATTCCTACAAGAAAGAATGCCAAGAAAGAATGCCTACTAAACTATTTTAAACTATAGCTGTCTTAATGTGTATTGAGCAAAAAGGAAAAAAAAATCACATTTTGAAACAATTTAAATAAGTTTGGTGCAGTAATCCTGATGTAATGCGATCACACAGGTGTGTGTTTAACGGTTTCGTGTGGCTCAGCCAATCATGATGGAGACCAAGAAGGACCGGATGGAACGATCCATTTCGTAATCTGTTGTTTGTTCTCGTAACGTTTGGTTTTTACTACTACTGCTATAGATTTAATAATTTCAGTGTGATTTATGTGTTTTCCTTTTTAGAGGCTTGCTTTTATGGGTTATGATTTTATTATGGTTATGGTTAATATTTCGTTATCCGCTTCTATTCGCACTTTGGTTCAACTTCTGTTTTAAATGTTCTATATAAATAAGTGACTTGACTTGACTCCAACAGTCATGACAGGTTTCTGAGTGGAGGGGGACTTTTTAAAGATGAAAAAATACCCCCAGGGGTATCCTTTGCCCCCTCTTTTTTCCCCTCTACCGTGCCATTGCTACGCTTTGTGAGCTTGTAGATCTGCATTTTTTTGTCAAATGTGCTCCTGTTGTTGCTGAATGTTTTCCTATTATACTGTAGCATGCCCAGAATGTCAGGAAATGTAAAATCAGTTTAATGTGGTTAAAATGCCTGTATATAGTACCTCCATAAAGCTGTGGTTAAGTTGCTGTTTAGGTGGTAGGTAGTGGTCCAGTTTTGTAATTGTCACTTGTTGAGCGTTGCCTCCGCTCCATTACGCAGCTATGTGTGTTCCTATACGTGTCCCTGTACGTGTCTGTCCGAGAACGGAAAGCTGCAATGCGGTAACTGTCTTTTCACAACCGTTTCGTACGCGGGAAGGCTAACCGGAACAGGGAGCTGGGGGGTCTGGATGTTCCGGGGACCCCCACACTGTAACGCTGTCATTTCTCAAATATTTTTTCCAAAAATAATCAAAGCACAGTACAGAGCACAGTGACAGTACAGTAACTATAACAAAAAATTGCATCGCTCAGTTCACACAGGTATGATTTTTTTTTTGTCAAACAAAACTAGCAGATGTAGTATTTCTGCTTTGTTTTTGAGAATGTAGTTAAATCTCTGTAAATATTGAACCTATGGAAAGTATTAACAAGAGCTTGTGACGAAATAATTGCATTGGATCCATTGGAACTTTCCTGATAAGTAACACTTTTGGATATTTAGGATGCATTCAGTTATGCGCACCGCGGCACCGGGAACACACTCACATATTGTATTGTATTGCACAGTGCACTCAGTGTGCTAATACGAACACACCCACAATGTTACCATCTGACAACATGTTCCCAGGATGTTGCTTTTTGACCTAACAACTGGCACAAACCACTATCACCAAGCAGCTAATAAACATTAAGCCGAGCATCCCATAGGGCAGTAATAGTCCTGTGAGCGTGTATATCTGCCATTCTTTTTTTTTTAATATAGCCACGGTTTCACATTTTGTGGGGACAACCTGGAACCAACGGCCTCTGGGGGTCCCCGGACCCCACTTTGAGAACCACTGCCATATGGTACAATGATACAATCACCAAAACACCATTACTCCTCTCTGTTTCACAGGAGTAATGGGAAATATATCTAGCATCCTTATTCCTGGAAGATGCTTACAAATGAAGGAAATGAGCCCCAGAAGGAGTTTAAAGTGCTTGAGGAATTGTTTGTGAGTCAATCTGTTTAGCACTTTTCATTTTCAGGGATGATTAGGGAAATGGAAAACATTCAATACTGGAAGCTATTTTTATATTTTTTTCTAAGCCCAGAACAATGCCCAGAACACAGTATGAGATTCCAAGATTTGTTGCCAAAGAGATTTCACAATTTACACCGTCATGTACCCTACTACAACACAATACAAACACGTTAAGATATTGCATTATGAATTCAAGAAACAGACTATTGATACTGGCAACAATATCAGAAACATTTCATATTAAAGATATTGGATTACAATAAGAAGAAACAAACTATTATTGATGAATATCAGTATTTCATTTCATTATCAAGTTTTGGCACTAGGATAACATTTTCATTCATGGACAAACAGGACTCCTATTAATAACAGTATACAGTATTTCACAAAATACTGTATACCGTTAGACCGTATGCTCTGATAATCAACAGCTGAGGCCTTTCTATACAGTAGGTCTTCAGTAAAGTAATATATAATAAATACAGTACATAATGTCTATTGAGCCACAGTGTAGATTAGACAATTGTACAAAAATACTTTTGTGGGTCCATGACATCACTTTTTCATGTCAAGGACCACCAAATTGATATGTATTTGGCAGCGGACCAGCCGGACCTCCATCTGAACATATTTTGTTCCAGGGACACCCATGCAGAAGAGAAGATTTATGTTTGAAAAATAGCAGATCATACAGATCTTGCAGAAGCTTGCAGCGCGGCATGAAGTGAGCTTGTAGATCTCCTTTTTTTGAATAGCCAACATATAAATGGATAAAGTGGTTACAATTACTGTGATTCTATATAAGCTACTTATGCTGGGGACCCCCCTGTAAATGAAGGTCCTACTTGATAATATAGCGTCACACAAAAGTAACAGATCCACAAGCTCGAAATGCATTTTGAGCTCCGACAGACAGACAGACAGACAGACAGACAGACAGACTGACTATCTTATTGAAAGCTTATTAGACTTACTGTAACTCATGAGTAGGAGGAATGGTGCTGCCAAGCGGGTGTCCATGACTGTGGCTAAAGTTTATTTGTATTAAGCCTGCTTGTTGATATTGCTTTCAAATTAATTCCTCCGCAGCCACCTTCTGTTTGATCTGTGCTGAGAGAGATCCTCCGTTTCACCCTGTTCTCCAATTAGTGTTCTATAATATCGTCTCTGTCGGGTGGAAACTGTTCACTTTGCAGGATTTATATTCAAAAGTAGCAAAAGCAAAGGGGGTGACACGCAGCAAAGGTCGTCGGGATCGGTAGTATGATCAAGCAGGCTATTAATTTACAAAAATAAAATATAAATTAAAATAAAATATGGAGATTGTTTCTGCCCAACAGCAATGATATACACAAATCATTTATAATTCATCAGTGATCTGGTCCATCTCTTGAGAATATGCTCAGTCTTGTGCTGTGAAGCTGCAACTATATCACCCTGACATCACAGCACAGTCTTCATTCATGGAAATGAGCAGATAACTAACATTATCAAAGACAAGTAAAACTGCACTGACATTATAGACTGGGGTTTCTTTATACAGAAGTTACAGGGGTGGAAAGTGCAATCCCCAAGTTGTTCATGTGAGGAGGCAATGCCGTTTTATGTCACGACAATAAATCGTAGCTGATAAATACCAAGAAAAGAGGCATTACGGTGTGGCTTAGACTTGTATTTGGACAGATCTTCCTGGAATAAACATCTATTACTCATCACTTCATTACACAGACGGTGCAGGTCCAGGTCTCTGGGCTGTGGTATCTGTGGATGAGGAGAGCCTGGATGCGACTCGGCGCCGATGTGTGACCACCCTGAAGCAGCCAGCGGAGGTGAGCACACTTCTATAGCCAGGATCCAGTCGGTCAGCCAGCCAGCCATTCAGACCGCTCCCCGTGCCGCGCCAACACTGCTCAGGGTAGCGAGTGCATACGTCTTTCTCAATTTTGATGTCAAGGACCCACTTGATATGTATTATTTGGCAACGGACCTCCCCAGGCCCATCTGAAAATATGCAGGCAAGAAGACTTGTGTTAAAAAATATAGTGTATATTAAAAAAGTGTCACATTTTTGAACATTTTTCTTTTTCTGACTATCTGCAAAGTTGTTTGTTTCATAAAGATCCACTGTAGACATGCTATGAGCTACTTCCTGTCAATAATTTCCTTGCAGATGATTATTTTAAGTAAGTATCAGAGTTTGAAAGCGCTCGTTATCAGTAAAACCTCGCTGCCTCCTGCATAATTCAAAACAGGTGGTACGCAACTACGCATGGGCTGTTGAGTGATATTCAATGAGCGCTTCCAAACTCCAACAAAAAATCACCTGCAAGGAATTTCTTGACAGGAAGTAGCTCATAAGGGGCTGTATTTTGCGTGTCTTAAGTACCAGGTCTTATTACATAACTTGAGTAAACTAAAGACCTGGAGGCGTGATCAATGATCTTTGGCCACTCAGAATAGCCAAATGGCATTGATCACGCCTCCAGGTCTTTAGTTTACTCAAGTTAGGTAATAAGACCTGGTACTTAAGACACGCAGAATACAGCCCAACATGTCTACAGTGGATTTTTATGAAACAAACACTTTGCAGATAGAAAGAGGATAATTCAAGCTTTTCGTACAGCTGCAATGTTGGTGAGCTTGACGTTGTTTAATACAATTAGATAGGATGTTTCTGTTCGGATGAATGGGCTGTCAATGGAAAGTTGCACTATAGTTAGCACCTTGCTGGCAAGATGGCCGCGGTCTGCATAAGGTCAATTGCCCCCCTGGAACCACCCCACGGACCCCTGGGACCCCTGAGAACCAATGTAGTATATTATTCTCCTAATGTTCCGAGGACAACTGGGGTCTTATATGTCCAACCACATGACATAACAGAGAATCACAATCGCTGGCCTATACCCCCCCCCCCCCCCCCCCCCCATAATTGTTACATCCGCAATGAATATGGCTTAATAGGGGCAGCTGTTCCTAACATTGACGTTTATGCTAGCGTCTAGGAGGTGATGTCATAGACTAATGTATGCCTGGCACTGAGAGGAAGAGGCTTTCGGTTCATTCGTCTGATGATGAGTTGTGAACTACTTTGAGCTTCTAGGGCAGTAATGAGACAAATGCCGTGGTGTGTGAATTGATGTACTTTACAGTTAGTATCATTTTGAAAATGGTTTTATAAATAATTTTTTCACACATTTTGACGCCAGAGTTAATCTTCATAACAATGCGTGCATTTTAATTGGGCCTGACCAGAAGCCGGGATAAAACATATTCCCCACCAGCGACACAAATGAATGACCAGAGGTGGGGCTATCAGAAGCAGAGGCATGGATCACGCCCCCTAGCAAAGCCAACCCAGGGAGTAAAGAGGAAAGGGTCTCAAGCCGTCAGATACATTTTTGACCCACACTCTCCGAATGGTATTTGGTGGGGGGGGGGGGGGTTCTTTAAGCCATTGAGACCTGAGGCAGATTCTAAAAATGACTTCTAAATTATAACAGTTTTCAGAAAGTCCCATTGCTATATATATCAGTGGTGCTCAAACCTCCCCCAAAATGAATGTATTCGGCTACCGACACCAATCTGAAAACCCCAGAAGCAAAGATTCTTTGTTAAAATGTTCGCTTTAAATTAAAAGATGTGTATATTCAAAGATTTGCACAAATGTTCACGATAAAACAAAACATAGCTACAGTGAGCTTGTATATCTGCTATTTTCAAACGGCCAAAGTATGAAATAATAGTTAAAGTGGTAAAAATCTAAAGTGACACAGATGCTTTCCCGATCTTAATTGGTTAAAGACCTTTTGAATATTCACTTGGTAAAGTGAGATTAAAAAGCAGTAGCTGCGTATTAGTCTCTGCTACTTCCAGCTTCCAGGTTTCCTCCTCTCTCTCCTCTCCTCCACATGTGTTGTGAATTAGCCCCGCTGGCAACGGCCATAATCTGGAATCTTCCTCCGATGGATATGGTCCAGGCAGACTTTTATTCATCCACCGCGGACAGATCTGAGTGGAAAATCTGTGTCCAGTTATGCTGTAAAAGCACTCGGGGTCCTTAAACCTGGCCAGGGGGGGAGCTATCACAAACGAAAACAGGTTGGTGAGCAAACAGGCTGCCACCGTGACACACCAGAACACGAGTACACGACGCCTTTATTGTTGCTCTGTGACATCACTGCCCGGCGAGCGGTTCCAAACCCTCGGGTCACAAAACGTATAGTCTCTCATGGGGGAGGGGGGGGGGGGGGGGTACAGTAATGTCACTTAAAAATGGCAGTTTTTAGCACTGTAGCCGAATAAGCCTCAAAATTCAAGAGGGGCTTATTTGTCACTCACTCATGGGGATACATGTTCCGCAAAAGCTGTGCTAACGTAACAATGCAATATAACAGGATATCAAAGTAAGAATCCTGGATCGAATGAAATATAATAATAAAAGCAAGGAAAAAAATATATATATATATATAAATAATGTTAAAATACAGGTAGAACGTCAGGGAAGATAAACCTCTTGAGGTATGATGTCTTTAGCAGCAGTGGGAAATGTGCAAGAAGCAGAACGCATGCATATTAAAGAGCGGCTATACATCAAAATGCTTATCTCCTGCTTAAGTCGTCAGTGGTGATAGCACTGTTTTTTTCCACACCTGTACCACATGCTGTTAGACGACTTCGTGTATGTATTGTACAAGCACCTCATTAATTACAATCCCTTGCCGTGTGTTCCCAATTATACGTAATTAATCTGCATGCTACTTGAGCTGCTGGATGGGGTGCCATTGATTGCCAAGTGACAGCTTTATGGCTGTTATGAGATGCTTACTGTACATGAGCAAGCGAGTGACAGCTGGAGAAATGGCATATGTCACATTCTGGCATACCATCTTAATCAAATGGCCTTGCAACAGAAATCGTTCTGCAATCTGCAATCTCTGTTTTTCCAAATATGATGTAATGTGTTCTGTCCTGGCCTAGATGGAGAGTCATAGGATGAAAACTGAGAGTGAACAATGAATACAGGCACTCTCCCACAGCACGGACACAATGCTCATTACCTCCATACATACTGTATCATATAGTATGGTGTGGCAAAGGGGCCTTTTTCCCTTTCTTTCTTTTCCTGATGGATCCCAGCTAGGTTCTTTCTATATGCAGACATAAATTATGTTGGTTACATGTTTTTGTCATTGTCATTTGTGTTATTTATTTTTTTAGATAGCATGTTGTGTAGACAGATCCTAGGTGTGATGCTTACCTGGTATCCTAGTATATCCTTGTGAGGCACTAAAGTGCATTGTTCTAATTGCACTCTACCTATACAGTATGTACCTATATGTAGTTTATGTACCTTGTTGTTTCTTGAGTAGGGTTCAATTACACAGTTGTAACTTGACATTTGAAGGCCTGTCATCTTGACTCTTGCCAAAGGAAAAGAGACGAGCCTCTGAGGACCTCAGGCAGAGGATTAAATGCTGGCATGTCACATTTCAAAACAGTCAGAGGTTTGAGCTTATCATGTACGACTGCTGAAGCTTACTGTCCATGACCACTTGAGTTGTCTCCTTTGCTCGGTCTTCTCTGCGGCTGCAAGAAGATATCTGAATCTTTAGTATCTGTCTTTGCAATCATGGGGAGAACGAACGGTAATTTGATTTCTTGAATCTGATGGCAAACTGTGGAGGCAAGGACTGTACGTCTGCTTCTCTGCATGTCTCCTGTTACATGATGGTTGCTTGGTGTCTGCGTAGGACATATGGCAACACTTTATGGAGATTTTTTTCCATTGGTGCAGGAACTTTTTCTGTTTCTATGTTTCAAGACTAACAGTTCAAAGTTTGAGTTTGTATCAGTCACGACAGAAAATGTAAAACTGCGTACTTGTGGCGAATAATGGGTGTTTATGTTAAGCTAGCACAAATCAATATTATAAACAATGCATATTATAAACTGTTGCTCTTCATTAGGATAATTGATTTTATTTGACAGTGTAAATAAAGGGTTATTTCCCTCTGCTTGGACCAGTGCACAATTTCTAATACTGAGGACCTCTTCTGCATTACATTAATGGCTAAATATTATTAGAAAACTCAAAAGGCGTTTTAAAATACAGTGTGTCACAACATTATCATATCCATCGTTGCCTAACTAACTCCACATTTCAATTGTTTAAGAAATGGGGTTTAATAAGTTTGACCTTCGTCAAGCTTTGGGACACACAGTTCTCAGTATCTTCCAGATACTGTAAATAATACATACACAAGTTATTTCTAAATTAAAAAGTTAAAACTAATGTTTCATCTTTCAGTGTTGCTTTTAGAAGACAAGATTTAGATGAAGTACTTTGATCGGATGGCAGCAATAATTCATGCATTGTTTGTTCCATTGTATTATTACACTGCACATCATTTCCAGATGATTCTGGCTGGTCAATAGTTTCAATAATGTTGTGTCAAATGCAATATTCACCACAATAGCATATCCACAGGGCATATGGCATAATATACTGTAAATGTGCTGGCACGCATGCGATTTATCACATCATTTTAAAGATGTCTTAACATGAAATATATGTAGGCCTATTTTATATGTCGTCTCTGTCGGGTGGAAACCTCATACGTCCAAAACTGTTACTCCTCGGCGTTCAAATTCAAAAGTAGCAGATCTACAAGCTCAAAACGTTTCAAGCTTGTGGATGGGCTACTTTTGCGCCTTTTATGTGGCGCTGTATCAAGTATAGTGTGTTAATTTATGAAAAAAAACACAACATGTTTAAATATGGAGATACTGTAAGAGGTTTCTGCCTGACAGCAACACTATCATTTCCACATTTTCACTTGAACAATATTGCAATGGTGGAAAGTAATTTTACTCAAGTACTGTTATTTTAGTATAATTTTGAGGTACTTAACTTTACTTTACTAAAAATGTACTTTTTCCTCCACTTCAATGATTTGCTTTAGTTAGTACTTAGATTTACCGTATAATATTAATACGAAACACTCAACGCATCGCAACGCATTGAGGGCTTGGCTATTTTTTTAACATATTGACTCATTTAGATTGCGTGTACTTTTACTTTTGTTACTGCAGGTATTTTGATGGCAATACTCAAGTCAAATTTTGACTCTGTTACAAGCTTTCACTTGTAACAGACTATCTCTACCACGTGGAATTGGTACTTCTGCTAAAATCAGAGTACATCTTTCCAGCACTGAAAGGGGGGGGGGAATGAATGATTTATCTGTCCAACAGTGAATGCATATGGAAAGCATGTCTGCCGTGGACATTATGAGTCACGTAGACCAGACAGTCCTTGGGGCCTTCCTCTCTCTACAGGTAGCGGGGGCCCAGCCGCTGTAGTTGTTATGGAGATTGTCGCCATGCTGGAAAGTGGTTCTGTGGTTCATTTGAAAATAACTACTGTGTAAGACAAACATGCGGCAGCACCTTTTTATTTATAGCCTTGGGTATGGAACAGTGGAGAGACAGTTAGAGTTACTTATCGTTGCCTTGTATGTCCATATTTCAACTTTCTATGTGTTTCTATGGAAGTTGTATGCTCAAGATAACACTGTTGCCCGGAAGTTCAGTCACTGTTCCACTAAAGTGAAAGTGTCATTGTTTAAGGCATATTGCACGCCGCTTCATACTGCTCACCTGTGGTCAGCTTACAAGAAGTCTATGCAAAGACTGCAAGTTGCATACAATGATGCAATGAGAATACTCCTTAAACAACCCAGAGTGGACAGTGCTAGTCATTATGTTTGTCACTGCTGTAATGAGGACTTTCAAAGCACCTAATGTTCAAGTTCATGCAATGGCTGGATGTTTCTGAAAACAGTATACTGTAGTTGTGGCCCTCACTAGCCCCAATATGAGCTGTTCTCGCTATACATCCAAACTAAGGGTGCACTGGTTACAATCCCTGTATGTTCTGCCGGTGGGTTAAGTTGTACTATTTATTTTTTACGTTTCTTTTATGTTGTTGTACCGTTGATGGACCTGAATTGAATTGAATTGATAGTGATCTACAAGCTCTAGTGAGCTTGCCATCAGCTATTTTGGGGAAACCTTGAAAGTGAAAATTGATTGGGATCCACACACACACACACACAGTCGCACACACACACACACACACACAGTCGCACACACACACGCACACGCACACACACACACACACACACACACACACACACACACACACACACACACACACACACACACACACACACAAGCACAAGCCAGGGAGGAGGGCTTTCACAATCTTGAGTGGGGGTGTTTTCTTTCACCAGTTGCACCGCTCAGTTCACACAGGTTTGTGACTAAATAATAACTACATTGGAGCCCTTGGAACACAGGTTTCTTCTTTCCATTTCCTGAAAAATGAACAAAAGGTTTCTTCCATCTAATGAAGATTCCATAGTGTTTTTACTGTTTGACCAAACTGTACACGCGTACATGGAAGAGTATATCTATAGGAAAGTAAAACGACGACAACATGTCTCTGAAGTAAATTAGCAACACGTGCAATAAAAATGTGACAGAAATGTTTAAAGCTCTTTGATGTCTGCACAGGACAAACATTTGGCATCACTCCTTTCTGGCCGAGGTCATTAATGCAGTTATGCCCGTTGTTGGGGTCCCCCCCTTCATAAAGTTAGCACCAGGCGCCGTCAAAGTAAATAAAATAAACTGCTGCTCCAGTCCACGATTCTCTTTATGGTAAGGTTTCCGTCTATAAAATTGTAGCCTTCGATTCCAGGAAAGAACAGGATTGTTTGGAATCAATGAATAAGTGGAGTAGGAGTCCTCTACAAGGCAGCGGTGCATCATATCGCGGAAAGCTGGCTCACATGTGGAAGAGATTTCAGTATGAAACAATGACTTGTGGAACATGTTCCATTCAAAGTTGAAAAAGAAAAGTCTGAAAAAAAGGCTTTCTAATCTACCACAGTGACGTTTGGAGCAACAAGGTTTTTCCTCAGACTTCTGTTACATACAAGTCGTTACCTTAAATACCCATAGTCTAAACCAGTGGTTTTCAACCTTTTTCATATCGAGGCCCATAATTTTTTTGGCATTTGAGCCACGTTTCACCACTTAATGACATTTAGCCTCTCAGACACAAAACTAAAGAATATTGTGTTGTCGTTGGCTAAGATTTTGTCCACAATTCCATGCTGTATTGATGTTGGTAACATTAGGAGAGATAACAGGCAAACGTTTATAAAACAAAAACATCTGTTTTATTTCAATAGGTATTTCTTGATCCAGCACCCATCCGATTAGATTTTGAGATGGCCATTATTGTTTGTTTCTTATTGAACAAATTCCACTCAAAATTGTGTGATATAGCCAACTCACTGAATGCTGCTTTTTTTTTTAATCCATGTTTTTGTTTCATTGAAACCAAATTCAATTACTTGGTTGTTTATCAGGTCATTCTGCTGTGTCAGACTCAGTATTAGTTTCCTGATATCAGGTAACCAAAATAGTAGGTCATTTTGGCACCAATTCAGTCTTCAGATTAGCCAGACGAGGGCTAGCATGGGAGATCCCATTACACTGTGTATAGCAACTAGATTTATTTTCCGTTTTTTGGAAACGCAGTATTCCCATGAGACCCCAATGCATGATATTAGGTCACTGCATGAAGAAAGATGTCATTTAGGCATTATTTGAGTTCACTGCTTTGCAATGAAACTAGCTTAGACAGGTCTCATTAATCATTTTACCTCATATTACTACTGCATTTGTTTTCTCTTTTCATTTAGAGTTAGGTAGCCTAGACCCTGTGCTCTAGAGACCTTTTAGCCAGCTTCTGTACTTGCACAAGGATATCAGACACCATTGCTGATGTCTTGCTGGTGTATATCAAACAAAGGACATATACTGTATTTAATGTTTAATACAACTATTCTGTTGTATATCTACACACAAAAACGTGTCTCGGAACTTCGACTTATTGTATTTGAAATGAAATTTTCCACTTTAAAGTGGAATTTCTTTCTCTTCTTTATTTTTTCATTCTTATACATCTACCATTTTTTCCCCCTTCTTTTTCTTCTTTTTATATAATTGACCACAAACAAAGGGTGGGTCTGAAAATTACAAAAAAGGGTTGGTGTGAAAACAACACTATATAATATTGCAATATGCAATATTTCACAGCTCCGGTGCCCCTTCATTCACCACTTTCCTACCCCACCTGATGTCACTGATAACCATCACAAGCCAGACATTGTGCAAAAGTCGATTAAGAAATGAAGTCTAGACATTTTCTCAAGCTGCGGCTCATGGCAAGGAAGCGAGTAGCATTCGGCCATGCCTTTTAGTCGACACAAAGATTGGAGCGACACCATGCTATTTTCAGCCTTACGAGTCCCATATTAATGTTAAATGAAAGGCTGCGTCGGGGTAAGCCACTTTACACGGGGTAATAACATGAACTCTCTGACACACTGTAGTTGACTTTAGGCCAGACTCTTAACCCCCCATTGAATGTTCACATGATGTCATGTAAGGACACGCATAACGAACAGCCACAGAGTACAGAGTACCGTCACTTTAACATCTGAATAGATCTCACAGTAGGTGATTTAGGACTGTGGCACTCAAAGTGGGGGTCCGGGGACCCCCAGGAGCGAGGAACATTTTTAAAAAGCGTCATGTAATGTGTTATGAAATAGGTTTTTGAAAAAACTGTTTAACAGATATTTCCCCAGATATTGTCCCTGGTCGCAAAATCTTTTCAGATGGATACTGCACATAAATGTAGGTACATTTTGCAATGCTTTTCATTGCCTACGTTTATGTATAATACTCCAGTCCAGAGATCTGTCACCCTTAGCGATGAGAGAGAACACTAAAGTTCTGAGGTTTTTGTAAAGCCAATCATTGTATCATTATTTGTGCTGGTCACCGGTCAAACTGAAAGATGATATCTCAAAATCAGTCTACTCCTGCATGTCATCCATTTCTTCTCACTTAGCATTTTAAGGGAGAAGTGAGTGATTTGATGGCCCTATTTAAGTCCACTGATGTATGACCTCAAGCAAATAAAACGAGAGAGAGAGAGAGAGAGAGAGAGAGAGAGAGAGTGAGTGTGAAAGAGACAATGGAATGTCGGCACAGACCACCAACACAGATAATGGTGTTCTTTGTAACCTTTGTCGGCAACCAGTATCCTTTGTGGTCACCATAGCCATTAAACCGCTATAGTATGAGCTACAGTCATCCTGAGGCATCACGCCCGGCCCGTCCGTGCATGGAGCATTGTTACATTACTTCTAGTAGTGTCAGTTGTAGTTAATGAGTGTTCAAAAGTGAGAAGGTCGCTCTCTGCACCTGACCCCTTGAGGCTTTGGTTCTCTTGGTTTAATGGCTGCATTGTTAAGAATGCACGAGTGAAAGAGACACCCATGCACTGTTGGGCGTGATATGAATGATACACAGTACACTACACACAGCAAAATAAACCATAGTTAGTACGCTGCTATGAATGAATAATAGCGCACATTTTGAATATAACATTACAAATAAGAAACGGAGTGAAAGAGTTGCAATTAGTGACTCCTGAGCAGTTTTATGTCAAACATAACATTTTGTTTTGTTCCCCCCAGTAGTACCCTCTGTGTACCCTAGGGGTCCACATGCCCCATTTGAGAAACACTGAACCTGCTGTTGCAACTTCTCTGCAATGTGTATTCCCTGCTGAAGCCACTTTCAGCCTGCATGGCATGCCTATTTTGGGCATGCCAATGTAGGCGAAAGTCTTCAAAAATGCCACGTGTGGTGTATGTAGATCGGCTATTTTCGGTGAAGAGATTTAGTGTAGAGGCAAAACAGGAGGGGACCGAGTAGTATAGGCCCCATAATTGAAGTATATACTGTAGGATTTAAGTGGTTACAAGTAAGACGCGCAAACGCGGGAAGCAAACGCAGCTCGTACATATTTGGGTTTTGGACGTATAGCTGCTTTGGGGACTCCTTATATGGTTATGGCTGAGTCATGGTGACGTAACAGCGGGACAGACAGACACACAGACAGACAGACAGACATGATCTGCTAGGTCTCATAGTTAGTGCTCACTGCGTTCGCAATAAGGCCTCCCAGTTTTGTTGAGGTTTAGTAACTGTATAATTGGGGAAGGGTCAAGGTTGTTCTGGAAGTAGAGAGAGGCTCACCTTGCTAAGGCCTCACTCACATATGGAAGGCAATTGTCTCATGATTGACGTGGGGGGAGACGGGGCGACGAGGCAGCTTCAATTAATTTCCTACATGGAAGTCACATGGTTTTGAAGAGGCATGAGACAATTGCCTTCCATGTGTGAGTGCATAAGGCCTAAGGCGCCGCACACACGATTGAAATAAAATCGCTCTCTCTGTTCCGGGGGGAGAGATGGGGCAGAGCATCTCACAATTCATTTTCTTTCTTTATAATTTTTATCCCACGATTTTGCAACCCATTTTTTTCACCCACTGCTCTGCCCCCCCTCTCCCCCCGGAACAGAGAGAACGATTTCGTTTGAATAGTTTGTTAGGCGCCTAAGACTCTGCAGGGCTCTTGTTCTGAAATGTGTTCTGACGCAGCTGAGTCGAACTTTTAATTGTTTTTGTTTAGTTTAACAATTGATTATTGTTGCTGCCTTTTGAATCTAGGTTGGTCCTTTGGGAATGGTATTTCTTTTGAGTTTGTGCTTTTATTTGTGGATACAAAGACGCCTTTATGTATGATCACTGTTAATTGTCCAAGTTCTTCTGGGTTTAGTCTATATAGCAAATACTACAAAGTAATTTCCCTTTGTGATGGTATAATATCCTGGCTAACAAGCCTCCAGAAACAAAATTGATGCACAGATCGTCATTCACTATTAGAACCCAATTTATTGCTTCTTCATTTGAGAGCCATAATATTGTCGGATCTCATAATATATATGCAGTGTACACTTAATATTTCCATCCATGTTCCTGCTCAAATAATTATGTGAGAATGATCTGCAGCCTTGCAGCATAACCAGTCCAATTTCTTTTTTTACAGAAAAACAAGTCAAAATGGATGCCAATAGTCTCAGCCCTATAAACTATAAAAAACCTTTCGCAATTTGAACTGTTTCATATCCTTGGATCCCAAATATTATATTATATATTTTACAAGGCTTTTTCGGATATCCATAAAGCTTTGTGGCTTACAGATAACATGCAAAATGTGGAGAGGCAGTTTAACTAGATGCATAGAAGCTTTTACTCCTTAGAGTTGAGCTTTGCTTGAACTTGGATAACCGTGCTGTGCTTCTACAACAATAAGGAAAATGATGTTATAGAATTGTATCACTGCTGCAACATCATTACACAGGTGCTTCCGTTTTCTATGGAGGAACCCCCAAAAGAAACAACTCACAGATAGAGAGGTTTTGTGAGATTTGAACACATAAGCTTATTGCAAAATGATTTGGTTTTCATGATCTCATCTGTAGGCGATCCTTTCTTGGTGGTCCTTCTGACAGTCATGTCCGGATCCTGTCACAGAACAACCTCAATGCCCTGACTGCGTCATCCCTCCAAGGGCTTTAATACAATTAGGAAGAAATTCTGGTCGTCCTCTGCTCCCGTTGAATGCCATAGAACATATTGGCGTGGAAGTATTTGATCTCTGCTGAGCCGCTGTTCAGTGTTGCTTCAACCAGAGGAAGAGCAGAACATTGCGGTTTTGAAACAAATAAAGCAGCAAAGTCCTGGCAATGGATCCTAACAGTGGCAAATGTACCCCCAGTTTATGGTGTTGGGGCGATCCCTTCATTTTTCCAGAAAAAAAAGAAACCTCAAATGTACAGCGCCCGTTGCACGAAACAGGAACTGGTTTGCATGTAATTACCCACTGGAAAGTTCACAGGCATCATTCTTTGGCATCTCGTCCATATTCCGAGACCTCTAATTATAGTATTAATCATCTATAGGTCGAACTGAAACTTTAAACACCACATGGCAGCCCTCTCAAACCATTAAACATCCTAATAACAGCATGCAAGTCCTACTAAACTGAAAGTCACTCCACAGTTGCCAACACAGTTCAGAATGGAAGCCAGTCTTAGCCAATCAGGATGGATTATGAGAAATGTTGATAACATGACTATAGAAATACTGTGCACCAATGGTTATGATGTATGGATAAAATCTGCTCTTTCAAGAGGGTATTGACAGAGGAAGGGGAGACATTGTGCTCAACTTACCTTCAAGCAGTACTACTTATCAACCAGTAGGTGTCCAACAACTGTACATCTGCTAGTTTGTATTGTATTAAGCTCTAACCCAGTGGTCGGCAACCTTTGAGACATTAAGTGCCATGTTATTATTTTCTTGATAGTCAATGACACCACACCCATTTCCAAAAAAAATTGAGTGTCTATTTTCTTCTTTTTCTTTAGAAATATTTTACATCTAATTTAATATATCAGGATGTAATGATCATTAGACTCAATACGTCACCTATCTCCCAGACTCCCTTCGCAATCAGAGTTAGGAGTTTGAATGGATGTAGAATTATGTGCAGGATGTAATTTGCATACAGATACAGATGTTTTTTTTTTTATACAGTATAAGAAAAAAACTTCTCTCACATGTGTGCCAGCTAGTGATCTTCCTCCCCTGTGTGCCAATGTTGGCAACCGTGCCCAAGGTTCCCTACTCCTGCACAGACTGATTATAATAATTTTGTATTCAGTACAATTTGTTATTTTTCTGTTGTGAGTTCTGAGTTGTGATAATTCAGTGACTCGTGCGACATTAAGAAGTGACTCTCACTTGTTCCTCCAAAAAAGGTTTCTTTCCAGATTGTGTGACTCACACGGGGCATAATTCCTGTCAGAATGCTAGTTCTTCTCACATGGGATATGTTCACATGGGGTATGTTCCCGTCAGAATGCTAGGTTAATGGTTGCTTCCAAGAACAGGAGCATCATCATTCACTAACAAACACAGTTGTGTCAGCGTTGAACAGAACATTAACATTTTAAAAACTATTTTCGGCATGTCATAAATTACTAGACAATCACTCATTCTGTGACGCACACATTAGCAGGTGCTTCCCTGTGGCTTGTGGCTTGAAGTGTTTTTTTTTTCCTCCTCTACATTTCATTTCCTGTGTCATGTTCCACTAGGTCCTCGTGCCATATTTGTTAACAGCACTTATGAAATCGATCCATGTTTATTTTAATTTTGAGAAAATAGAGACTGCAGGGTAACATTTTATAATTATTTTGAAATACCAGTAAGACTCCCTGAGGGCGAGAAGCGACCTCGTCCTTTAGGGTGTGCACGCCTGGGTGACGGCAGACTGCTGGGCGAGCACTGGCGCTTTGGCATGGGGGGGTCAGATCAACATATATAATTAATTCTGTACTGGCCATATATGGAGTGTGTCTTTATTATTGTTTTGGCTTTCACCTTTATTTTATATATTTTTTATGGAGGGATAGAAAGTAGGCTGACAGGAAATGGGGAGAGAGATGGGGGGAAGACATGCAGTAAAGGCCGTCGGGATCGGGAGTCGAGCCCGCGGCACACTGCCAGTCTGGATTACCAGCCAAGGTGCCTGGACCGCTGAGACACGGCCCAGGCCATGGAGCGTATACAGGTATACAGGTTTTGATGAGGTCAAATCAACATAAGGAACGTCAGAACAGGTCAGCTCCATATGGAGATCTAAGGCTGTCAGCAGGGGCAGTGTCTTGAGTGTACTGTACATGGTTTGATGAGGCTCCAGGGAGGGCCGGGCCTTAAGTTTCTGGCCTGTTGAGAACTCTCGTTTTCGCCGCCTGCCGGGCGCGGCTCCACTAATAACTTTGGGGCGGGCCCGTCTAGAGTTTGAATGGACAGGTATACACAGTAGATCGGCTAGTTGAACTATTTTTAAATGTTTTTCAAAATAGTATATGGCAAATACGTTTAGCCCTTGGTGTAGAGGGAATAAATGAGGGGACCGTGTGTGTGTGTGTGTGTGTGTGTGTGTGTGTGTGTGTGTGTGTGTGTGTGCGCGCGCGCGCACATTTCAATATGTCAGGCATGTGTAGAGCTTGCCACCACACTGCTCTTCTCTCATTTGAACAATTTGATTTGGATTGAATATCTGCAAAGTGTGCCTTTTAAGTTAGTCTGTTAATTTAATTGAAATTCACCTCCTAACTTGTATTAAATGTTAATTAACAATCTGTTATTCATTAACATTTAATATAAGTTAATTAATACGTCATTTGGTCTTAGAATCAATGACCTAACTTGCTGTTAAGAAGCTTTTTGTTCTGGTCATGTTAGAAGGAATGCCTTTATACCTACATGTGTGAATTCCTTCTTTCTGATAAGGATGGGAGTGAAGAGCTGATGCTTACATTTCCCACCAAATGAAAGGGCAGGGTCAAGGAAAGACCTCCACTACACTGCTCAGCATGTGCCAAAAGCCATAATGATAAGAGCATAGATCTGCATCACCGCCTGCTTTGACATCATAATGAAAGATCAGTGCCAAAGGCACGGTCACCCCTCTGCTATTTCTGGTTTCCCAAAAAGACTCCTTTTTTTTTTACTGGAATTATTGTGGAAAATGACATGAGAGAACATCTGAGAGGGTTTCCAATGATTCATGCCCTTTTCTGGTGCAAAGTGTGATGCGGGTATTTAACAAGCCTCCAAGGGATGGTTTTAGAAAGGGGGAACGGAGGGGGGCGACGGCGAATACTATCAAACTCAGAGACACTGCCTTAAAAGACAGTGGTTCTCAACATGACCTCCAGTAGTCCTTGAGGGCGTTCCACGGGGTGCACACCTAAATATCTGCGGTAGTGTCACCAATATTAGAGCAAATGACACAACTGCAGAATGTTCAAAAATGACTTTTTATTATCGTCATGTTTCGAGGCCAACCCAGGGGGTTACAGTGACTAAACTTGTACAGGCCAGGCATGTATACGAGCTTCAGGTAGTACTACTCGCCAACCAGTAGGCTTACTGTTGGTGTAATACTGTAATGCTGTTCCACCCGACACTGCAGGCTGCAGATTTAATACTTTTTCATTGCGTTTAAATTGGATTGGGAGAGATTAAAAAGTGAATATATTGAATGCATATATCATGGCGTTTCGACAGGTTTGATTCCTCCCCTCCAAGAAAAGATAAAGAGCAAGGACTAAAACCTACTCTCATACACAGTCAAGTCGTCAGTGTTACTGTGTTAACATAACGTTGAGTGTGCAAATGTAACCAAAAGAGAACCAGAATTAAGCGAACACTGAGGATTTTGCTGTGTCGGCTTGTGGATGCTAGAACGTAGACTTTCAAAGCAGATGGAAAATGTGAGTGTATCAAACCCAAGACTGTGGAAAACGTTCCGGCCATGGTTTGAACATGTCTAATTGAAGTAGACAGTGCTTGACTTCAGAGACACAACCATTCCATTTTCTGTACATATTATTTCACACAGCAGGCATGACAGCATTTCAGGCCAAGAATAAATAAATCAACATCAAAAAACCAACAACGTAAAGGTGCTGGAAAAAAATTAAAAGAACGCCAGAGGAGACTTTCGTTTAACAGAAAGCAGACGTCAACGTTTGAGAAAGAATCCTAAATACAGTTCTGAGAGAAACAAGAAAGGTTTCTGCTATCTCATAGTCTGACAGGTCATAATTTTAATAATTGCAGCACAAAATGAGTAGCGAAAGCACGTCCAGGGGTGGCGCAGAGGTGACACTAGTTTACTGCAACACATGTTGCAGTAAACTGTGTCCGTTCACTTGTCTTCAATTCACTAAGTGGTGGCCGGTAGCTCTAGTGTAGTTTGTTTTTACATGAACCACTTCAACGCTACCTTAATGTTGACTACTACTCCTTGGTAAGTTGGTCCGCTCCTCTTTTGCCACTACACCAAATCTCTTTACTGGGAAAAAAGAATAGGGACCTTATATAGGGTTCATGTAGTGTTGCATAGTTATTAAAAGTTGAAATCCAAACGTATTTCTTACCCGACCATATTCTTGCCAAGGTCATCTATACAAGCACTTAGCACAGTGCTCCGCAAGAGTATGCTATCAAACATCTTTGGCTCACGTCACCCCTGTAAATAACCTTCTCATACACGGCACCGCTGAATAACATTGTTTCTTTATAGCACCTTTTGTCATATTAATGGTACGTACATGATGTAAATCCCCCCCAAAGACACAATAATATGTCACGGGGAAAACTGGAGAGAATATTTTGTTTCCATTAGGACAGACTGAGAATAACTTTTATACTTACAGCATTCCTATTCTGGTGGGAACATATAGCAAGTCCACAAGCTCACGCGGTCTGCGTCGCAACGTACACGTGATTCATTGTGAGCTTGTTTGGTTAAGACTGTAGGCTGGAAAAGAATGTACCAAGTACAGTTTAACTCGGGTCCGTTTTGCTAAGTATAGAGGGTCTAAGTGGTTAAACTGAAGTGACATGAGTGATTGGTTCCATAATTATATTATCAAAGTATTCTGAGGAAGCCCTGGACTTGCGTCGGAGCACCCTATAGCGTGCCACGGCACCCACTTTGAGAAGCCCTAGGTCCAGGCCAGGGTCAACATTCTCTACAACTGGGGTCTTAAACATTTTTCTGGGTGTGTTTTTCACACCCAGAAAAGGCATGCTAGGGTTCATGTGGTGCATAAATTAGGAAAAAATACATACATAAATCAAACAAAAGATTTGGTTTCCCCCCCCCCCCCCCTGTAGTAACTTTGACGACCCGGGCCCCTAGTGGTCCCGGATCCCCTGGTGAAGACCTCTGCTCTACCAAACAATGTTGTATTCACAAAAACGTTACACATTTCGGTCCTGTGTAGCAACACATGGGCAAAAGAAGCTCACGTCTACAGCGTGAACCTCTGTCTTTCTCCTCAGTTCCCGCGCTGTTCTGTCGGAATTTCCTCTTATTTCCTTTCTGTGCATAACGTGATTAGCGAAGGTGTCAGGTCCACCAGCATGAAGCTCAAGATGACAAGATGGGGATTCATTTCATGCGAGTCCCTTTAAAGCGGATTCTCGAGTATTTCGAGTGTCCGCTGTGCATTTTACTTTTGAGGATCATGCTGTTATTCCGTTCAGTATGTTTCCAACAGTTACTAGGACTTCCATGTTCATTGCACTAGACAGCCTCGCCAGGTTGAACCCTGCAGCACATGCTGAGACTTTTATTGGTCGTCCCTTAGGTGTAGCGACTGTGGTGACAGTCCCCAGACCTGCAGCGCGCGCGCACGCGCACACACACACACACACACACACACACACACACACACCCACACACACACACACACACACACACACACACACACACACACACACACACATACACACGCACACACACATCTGCACTAGGTCTTCAACTATCAATTATTATGAGGATATAATTGATATATAATTATATATTTTTTTTATATAAACTTAAACAAATTTCCTTTTGTATAATTGACTAAACTAGAGTGGTGCCCATTGGGCGCTTGGAATGATGCAAGTTGGAAATGAATGCCCCACCCGGTTATTATGTATGTGTCCCTTTATGCCCATATATGGAGTTCTTTGCCAGGCATGCCCAAATGGAGTCTATATGCAGATGTCAGAGTGATGTCAGGACAGGCCAGCTCCATAAAGTATGGACTATAGGAGATATAGGGGCGATCGGGTCCAGAGCCCGGGGAGAGGCCTTTTGTGGCGGTTCTGGACAACCATGGGCCCACCCGACTCGACATCGGGCACTGCACGCCCTGCGGGGGTGTGGAACGCGTGTGTCGAATTTGAAGTCGGTGGGGCGAACGGTTCTTGAGTTAGTGCACTACAGCCGTACGCACGAACAGACATTAAAATAGATTATCTTTGTAGTAGATTAGATGGATTAGTTCGATTAACTGTTGCACACCCACAAGTCCACGCGTGACGCAAAGCAGGCAGACAGACTGAGGACCCACTGATAGTACATACCGGTATATAACTGTCCTACATGACTCATTGTTATGCGTCCGTGCTCTTTTCCCAGCGGAGGCAGCTGCACTGTTCCTCTAAGTCTAACCTAACAGGCTGTCATAGTAGCTGTCCTCGTAAACGTGGTCATACTGGCCCAAACAGCATGGGAGCCATGCTGCCAGAGCAGAGCTCATGGTCTGATGGGAGCGCACCGGGCCTGCTGACTCATTGCATAAGGCCAATGAGCAAACGCTTGGCCTTGAGTGGTGCAGAAAAAACCCAAAGGGTCTCTCCAGGTCCCATGGTAGCTTCCAAAGAAAGCACTCGCATGTTAGTAATAATCAAACTATCCCTTACATGTGCAGTGTTACGTGTCCTGCATCCATACTTGAGACCACTTCCAACTTAGATGTTACAGGAGTACTGTAAGGCATCGGAATGAGTCCATTGTATAGTCATATTATGCAATCGCAGTTGTGTTTTTGCGCAACCCTCATGCGAGCCTCTGATATCTCAATCTAGAGAGAAAATAGTTTATAATGTGCTGACATGTTTGAATCATGTAATTGCCATCAATCATGCACATCAATATTTGAACATTTGTGGCCAATTACCATTAGATCAAACACTATTACTCCCATCATTCTCGTTGTCAGTAGTGTTGGTGAACATTAGCCTAGAACGTGACACTGGTGTGCGTGCGTGTATTACACGCTACAATATATACAGCGGTTTGGCCAAAATTAACATGATTTTCCTTTCTATATGACATCGATATTGGCAATTATGCAGCCGATGTATCCAGATTTTTAACCCTAATCTTGTTTCATAAAATGAAAGTGATGTACACACTGCGTCAATGCTTCACGATGCAATGCATTGTGACTTTGTGAGCTGGTAGAAGCTATTTAAAAAAATCTTTGAATATGGAAAGTGGTTAAATAAAAATAAATTCAGTTAATACCCATTCTGGGCAGGAAGCCCTTTTGGTGTTCTAACTCATCTGGACAGGAACCCCTCTTGGGCTTCTGTACATGTACAGTATTATTTATTTTTTATTGATGCTGCTATGTATATTTGAAGTTTTTCAGAAAACTTAGGTCAGGATTTTCATATTTACTTGTTTGCTTGTTCAGTAGTTTAATGTTCTTTTCATATGAAATGAAAATTTATATATATTTAGTTTACAAAATATACAAAGTTATTTGCATTTGTTTTTTATCTCTACCAGGACCGAACGCTTGGGAGGCGGAGATGATGTTTTTGACCATTGTCCGTCTTCTATGTGTGGGTCTAACTAATCTCCGGCATTGTATCGTATATATGCGTCAAAACATCACATATCGGTGGTCTAGGACACAATATTAGGGTTTCACGGATACAAAGTAGACAGCTTTTCTTGAGTTTTACAGGCGGGGGCTTTTAAATGTGCCCTCATTTAAATGTGGAAAGAGGTCTAGGTCGTCCCTTTGGGACCAAAAGGGAATTTGGGTCAGAGAAGAAAGAGGGCCGGGAGCGTTGAGAGACGCTCTTCCAGTTTGGGGCCAAAGATTGTTATTATATCAACAAATCCATGCAGTCAGGTGAAACGTCTACAAATCCATGCAGTCAGGTGGAACGACTTCCCCAAAGAATACTGTATACCCCCCCCAGTGTTTAATTTAAGCAGTTTGCTAGATAACAACAACATGACTTCGAATGAGCTTGCTGCGGATAATGCTGAAATGTTGCCTAACAATGTTAGAAACGGCCTTGATACTTGATACTGACATTTTGAAGGCATCGCATCAACATGACAAATCATTACCAATTTCACTGTTGGGTTTGTGCTATTGCACTATGAAAAATGATACCTTGGTCTTTTGCTAAAAAAATAAAAAAATGAATTAAATAAATACAAAATTAGAAGGCGAGGGAGTAGGCATACTTTTCCATGATGACTTTTTAATTTGCAGGAAAATGTAAATGAAATCACCTGGTCCCCTGAGCAAGGTATCTGTGCAGGTCTGGATTAGGGAGGTACAGAGTATAGGCCTTCAGAGAGAGCCTCAGGATTAGCCCTGACCCACCCCTGAATCACACAAGAGGCCTCCCATTATTCTCTATTTCCCTCATTCTTAAGCCTGCCTCTGAGAAGAGCGATAATTATCTGACCGTGCAGGGCCCTAAAGTGGATCCAGAGGGAGAAAGGAAGCACTGTACCTCTCCGTTGCACCTAATCCAAGCTGTTGTGTCCTGCAAACCATTGCACGATCGAGCAAGAAACGCAGACATCTGCCAAAACCTGGCTGCATCTTCACTCACATCCTACTATAAATGCGCCACGTCTCTGTCTGCGTGCGTGCGTGTGTGTAATGCACGTAACTCGAGAGCCGTTCGCTGCAGCTCACTTCTGAGTCATCTTTGGTGTAGAACGTCAAGTGGCACCCTTGTTCATTGTATTTGCAGTATTGGACTGGGATGTTGGCATTATCCCCAAGTCCTACACCTCACCAGTGAACCCAACACCAGAACTGTTGTACAGTAATATTGAACTTACACTTGAATTCACCCAAAGCTGGCCAAGCTTATGAAGAAAGAAATGTTGCTGTTATACTACCTGGATGACCTGCAGAGACCTGAGGAGCAGTATAAATATATCCCTATTACACGAGACGAGCATCGGAGAAATTGGACAAGACAGCAATATTAGCAGGGGGCTTGAGGGCTCCTGCATGAGTACTTTTTCATGTCTTAGACTCAACACACAGTACAGTAAAACGACGGTCCACGAGGAGGAAAGTATAATAGACCCACAGAATGAACTTCATGGAGGAAGCCGGTCAGACCCTTCAAACATACCTTCTGGCTCATTCAAGACAACGACACCTCCAAACAAAGGGCCACTGTTCAAACAATTACTGACAGTTACTGTGCATAAAAAACTGCAGTTTGAACCTCACAATTTAGCCACAAGCAAAATGCACAAGCAAATGAGACATCCCAGAGGGAAACTTTAAACACCCTTGAAGCAAAAGACCAGCACATTGAAAATCATCTCCTCCCTATGGAGTCTTTGCTGCCTTATAAAGTACTCACCTATTCCTCACACTAATATCATATTACACATTTCTGGAGGACTAGTGGAAATTTTCCACTGATGCTATTTCTTTCAGATGAGGTGAAGTCGAGGCTGTCCTCGCAATGTTACATCGTTAACTCTAAAGTAGATGTTTGTCAAGAGATGGGCTGAATGAAAGTATGACAAAAGTACATGTTACACTAACCATGGACCTGCAAATTATTATATTCATAGTTTATGAATATAATGTAATGCATGTTTCATTGTAAAAACAGTACAAATATTTCTTTAGCTTTTTTGATAGGTGTCTGTGATTGATTACCTGCTGCAAAGATGAACTAATCTATCAGTATTGTAGTTCAAACCAGACAGAGTTACGACATTTGTTGATCTTGCCGTAAGAATTAACTAAGCTATCAGTATTCGTTCGTATACCAGACCGGTTGAAAAAGAGTTATGGCATTCTTTGATCCATGGTTGATGTATCACGCATGCTTCATCAACACCCATTATGAGGTTTCAGTGGAACTATACAGTAGTGTTTGGAACGTATGAGCATTCCAAATCAACTGAGTTGTTTTTGGCAAGACATGATTGAATAATTGAACATCTATGAATATTATGACGGATGTCTCTCTCTCTCTCTCTCTCTCTCTCTCTCTCTCTCTCTCTCTCTCTCTCTGGTTCAAAATTCCTACTAAAGGTCCACCTGTGTACATTTCACAACTGACTTTGTGTCAGTTCTCATTCACTATGCATACATAGCAGTGACATTTAGAATTTTTGAAACACTACTCCAGTACTCCATATGAAGTCTGAGATCATGTGCAGATGTTTATGGCGGCAGTGGCTCAGCAGGGAGAGTGGCCTTTGGCTCCTGGGTTTGTGGCAAAGTGTCCTTGAGCAAGACCTTGCGTTTCCCTAACTGCCTGGTTCCCGCTGTCTGTGTGAAAGGGTGAATGTTGTGAACTTGTAGATCTGTTCTATTTTTGATTAGGGGGGGAAACAATCTCTAAAGGAAATAACTTCATTACCAGCAAATCGAACTCTGGTAACACATATTGTAAAGTGCTTTGGATAAAGTGCAAACCATTATGTAACTCTCCCAACAAAGTCATGTTGAACAGTTTAGCTTCTTGTCCTGGGGGTGTACATAAGAAATAATGTCAGTTGCTTCTACTGTAGATGCAACTAGTTCAAGGATAGACAGTTCTAGCATTTTAGTAGCCAATAAAAGAACAAAAAATGTACAGTACAACTACGTGTTCCTCCCAACTCCCAAGAAACAGATTTGGTCCGAGAGGAAGTCCCTGAAATCCTGCGTGTATGGTATAGTGCCCACTGTGATGTCTGCATAAACACTATGTTCATATCTGCCAAAGAATTTAAAACCATATAATGCCTGACAACATGTTGAGTTGTGCCACTTAAACATACTCCTGAAGGTGAAACCGTAACCACCGAACCACTGAAACTGTCTCCTAATCATTAATCAGCATGATTCACTCTAAACCAGCAACTTAATGCTTTGAGTATTATTTAAAGGCAAGGGTGAAAGTTATAATGGAAACTATATGTCAGTGATGAGGATGGCATGAGGCTCAGCCCTTTTCGTTATAGTGCTTTAGCATCATGCTGTTTAACATGATGCTAAACACAAAGTGCACAAGACTCTAAAAGGCCTGCTTGCTGGGAGATCGTGCTGCTCCTCATACCCCAGGTAATAGTTTTAGAGACATCTTGTTTGGGACAAAAGTGTTGGATAGTGGAGTTTCAATGCAATCGGCCCATTAGATTTTGAGACATCTTTCATGCATAGTTTATATTTTGAAGAGTGGTTCTACAGTAGTTGTGGGGTCACTCAATTGGGTCATACTCTGCTGAGCATATTTTGTGGATTTGATTTGTAGATCCAATTTAGATCACACAAGATTTAGATCTTGTGTATATTGTATAATTGGACATTTTAGCCTGAGGGTGGCAATAGAAGAAATGGCACGGGGTCACTCAAATAGTCCTACGGGGAGGATGAATGCACTGTAAGTGAGTTTCATGGCAATCTCTTAAATTTTGATATATCTTGTGTGAAGTTAATAGTAATAATCATATACATTTTATTTACAAGGCGTCTTTCTGGGCACACAAGGTCGCAGTAAAACAAGTTAAAAACAGTCAATACAAAACGCAGTTAAAAAGAAAAACAAAAACTACAGTACAGACATTTTAGCCTGATGGTGGCACTAGAGGAAAGGCCATGGCATCACCAACATCTGTGGGGTTCATCCTCAGGGCAAAATGGTGTAATTTTGCCATCAAATGCTTAATTTATATAAGTTATGGAACTTGCTGGTTGTTGTGCATTACCAGACTTTGTAATGAAACATGAGTCATTGTTAGCTAAACCAAACAGTGAGGTTATTAAATCACAGCCAGGGTTTTTTCTACAGCTTTTTCCTCGTAAAAAGGAATTAAAACACACGATAATGAGGCTTTGACTAAAAAAAACAACAACTGCGTTATATTTAGCATTTCTCTATCTCAAACAAGTTTCAAGTTTCTTGAAGTTGCTTTTCATATCATACTGAAATGTATGGTGCCAGTGCACCATCATGGTCCTTTAACGTCCCATTAAGACCCAGCTGAGGCCCATGCATTCTTGTTTGCACTCAGATCAGCCAACGCAGGGAAGCTGGAAGTACCTTCACTAAAAACGCTGGGACAACACTCCACACAACTCTTCTCCCTTCTGCCTCCAAAAGTATGGAATACACTATAGAATTGCAGACTCACTCCCAATCTTCCGCTGTAGTCTGAAAACCCACCCCTTCAGACTCCATCTTGACCCGTAGCACTTGCCCTAGTCGCGACGACCTTACAGGCGTGTGCAAAGGCTACAGTAACTTAGATAGCATTTTATGTAGACATAGCACTATATAGTCAATGCATATACCGGTAGTTTCATTATATAGATATTCCACTGTTTCGTTCTTAGCTTATGTATGATTCATGATAACTATTTGTTATGTATATGATCTATTGCCATGTTTTTGTTCTTGCTTAATGTAAATCGCTCCGGATTAAGAGCGTCTGCTACAGTAAATGCCTAAATTGTAAATTGTCAGGCATTTTCTTGTAAGTTCACATAAAGCTACACAAAAGCATCAGAAGTAGCAGATATGCAAGTTTGAAACACGGGGCGAAGCAACGCGCTTTGAGTTCGTAGAGCTGCTACTTTTGAATTATTCCTGAAAAGTAACACTTTGTGAGATTTTCACCCAACAGAGACGATATACTGTACAGTATATATTTAAAATCTAAAATGACACAGACGTTTTCCCGGTTTTAATGGGTTGAATTACTAATACTATTATTATCTGTACAGTTAAACAAAGACACAAGAGTTCTGGAATTGTTAAAAAAAATACATCAGGAATGTGAAGAGTCCTGGATTAATTAGACTTGGTCAAAAAGAAACGGCCTGAATTGCAGGACATTACGGTGTGTTTTGGTATCGCTCGTCACCTCACAGAGCATGAGATCCATAGAATAGCATAACTCACACTTCCCTATGACGGCAGCCAAACACAACACTTCACTGTATAAGTTTGGCCTAATTGGAGAGAACTTGTAGATCATTGTAGCAAATTACCCAATTAGTTCACCAATGGCAACACAATGGTCATTATCTGTGTGTACAATAACAGAGAAGACAATTTGATTTAATTATAAAATATATACTGTAGTTGCTGTGTGCACATGAATGAGCTTATTCTCTGTATTCTTTGATCTCGGCATGAAGAACGGGGTTGTACTTCCTGAGCGCATGGTATATATCCTCACATGTCTACTGTGTCCCTCTGTTTCACATTAAACATGATGTGCTGAAAAGATCTCCAGCCCCTTCAGACGCATAACAGGAGCAACACTTCGGCGGGGCTCCGTAATGCTGCCCGTGCACATTACCCGCTGCGCTGCGGACGTATGGGTGTCTGGGGGCGGGGGCGGTGAAGGAAAGAGGGAAGACCACAAGCGTTATACTGCTCCGCCAGACTCACAGACTGTGATAACAACAGGACTGCAGAGAGCAGAGCGGAGCAGAGCAGACAGAACGGAGAGAGAGAGTCTGTGATCTCCATCACTCGATAGCGGTAGGATTATGAATGGCCGCTATCATCTGATCGGAATGTCCCTCCCACACACATGAGGAGGAGGACCACGGAGGAGGCCGAAGCACGTTCGTGTTGTTGGCACCCCTCGTCTGTCACGCTCTCCGAGGAAGACGTTAGTCATACAGTAAGGTGCATGATGTCACCCTGCATGCAGCAGAGAGTTCTCGGATGGAGGAACTCTGCTTAATCAATTACAACGTCGGATACATTATACCCTGGGTTGAACCAAAAACATACTCTCTGTTGAAAGCACCCGGCCTGTAGCCACTTTCAACCTGGCGTCCCTAACTCATATTGCGGACATCATGTCATTATTGGTGAAAGTTCTCAAACATGTTCAACCATTTCCAAGCTTCTAGATCGCCATTATTGTGTTTCGTTGTACTATAAATTGTGTGTGTGTGTGTGTGTGTGTGTGTGTGTGTGTGTGTGTGTGTGTGTGTGTGTGTGTGTGTGTGTGTGTGAATCAGTCAGTCGTGAGGGGCCTGCAGATTGGAGGAATACCCAAGCCGAGAGCTATAAGGCATATATTGGAAAAAGTCTTGTTGTAGAGTTTAGTTTTCCAAGTTTGCGCATCTACTATTGTTTGTGTTCAAGAATTTCTTGTTAAAAGTGACTGGAAATGAAGATGTTAAGTGTGTTTGTGTGTTTCACTTACCTGCGTGTGCGGCCTGCGTATGCGGCCTGCGTATGTGGCCTGCGGTTCATGTCTGCTATAGAGGTCGACACAATAGCTTGAGGGTGTGTGTGTGTGTGTGTGTGTGTGTGTGTGGGGGGGGGATATGCTGATACTATCTATGACAAGCCATCAAATCAGTAGATACATGTTGGGAAGGTCAGAGATGGGGGTTCTGTGTGTGTGTGTGTGTGTGTGTGTGTGTGTGTGTGTGTGTGTGTGTGTGTGTGTGTGTATATATATACATACACACACACACACACAGAGTATTGAAATTTGAGGGTATGCGTGTGACATCATCAAACACGGAAGTTATGCAGGAAAGCCTACTGAGTGGCAAAAAACTACTTTCTGGCCTTGACAACCCATGCATTCAAACATAAAAGTCCTATCAATTACACTTTGCATGTTGCTTTGTCACTCGATTTGCCACTCGATGTGCAATTCACTTTAAGCATGCGCATACCCTCTATAGGGGCAAATGGTTAAATGCACAATGTTTGGAGTGATATTTCAAGCCTCACGTGTTACTCAGTGGCATTCCATAATAATGACTATTTTAATGACCGTAGTGGAAAGAGAGGGTGATGATGGCATCAACTCAAGCCTTGATATATGTTGTGTAACCTAAAACCGACACGGTCCTCTGGGGAATTTTAGTGATAACTTAAGCGTGAGGCTGCAAAAGGTTACAGGGAATATGTGTCCAGAGGCCTTGGACAAACCATAAAATTATACCTGACTTGCATTACCTCGGTGACAAGACGAACTAAAGCATGAAAATGCCCTCAAAATGACCAGCAACACTGTAAAGGGTAGATGTCCAATTGTACACTCACAGTTAAATTAACTCAAGATTTTGTCTGCGAAGTGACACCTGGAACATATTTTACTTTTCGTTCTGCCATATACATTAAAGATTGTTTGCTTAGTCTTTGAGAAATAACGTCATAGTAATTCAGTTGTGACATTTAAACCATTTTTAGTTCTTTTTTCCCCTCTACCCTAAATCTCTTTGGTGACAGATCTACAATCTTGCAACAAATCACAACGCGATGCGTTAATTGTGTGTTTTATGAGAATGTTGAGGGCTTGCCCCAGGTTAGAACACAATGATGACTCTGATGAAGACCGCAAGGTCGAAATGTTAGCCTTTTGTATACTCAGCACCTAATAAAAGGTTCTAAATGTCCGTGCTGCTCCAGTCTCTTCTCCTTATGCAACAATGTATGAAGGTGTTTGCAAGAGTTCTTTCAACAAGCCGCCAAGCTAAGCCAGAAGGATAAATAAATTCAGTTATTTCTCACTTTGAATGTAGATGAGTTGAAACATCAATGTTGGAATGTTTACCTGGCTCTCTAGGATTAAGGGCAATCCGAATAGAAAATATATCTTGATCGAATTACCCCGTTGTAGAACAACACACACACACACGCACACACACACACACACACCACGCGCACACACACACACACACACACACACACACACACACACACACACACACACACACACACGCTTTATTCAGTGGGTAAAATAAGTATTTTATGTCCTGGTCATAAGCTCAAGCTATATACGTAATATCAAAATAAATTAAATCTGAAGTTTGTGCGTGCGTGCATGTAAATGCAGCCATTGTTCTGATTACAGTTCTGAACCAGACAAATTGTGCCCACATCCTCAGAAACCATCCTTGAAGTCAAACTAAAAGTCACTCTTCTTCAAGCTTCATAAAAATGCCACCCGAACTCCTTGGCATTTGGGGGCAAAAACATTGACATAAGCATAACATAAACCACTTTGGTGGATGTGTGGGATGTGTGAGGGATTGAATGAGAAAACATGACACACGTTTAAAACCTGGAGAGCTTTCTCATTCCCAGCACTGCAGGCTTTTCTCTTCCTCTCACTGACATGCATAGACGGCCCTCACCCAGACACTCCAGGGAGCTGAGTCATGAAGCCTCTTCCACTGTTGGGGGGTTCTCCCCTTCTCAGCGGAACCCCCAGGGGTCATAGGTCATTATGACCAATGCGCTGCATGCCAGCTGCAAAAGCCTAGAGGGGACATGGGAGGATTTCTCTCAAAGGGCACCCTGCCAGGAAAAAGTGACACAGCACAATGTAAGTGTTTCTCCTTATTGTCCCCTTGGGAGAGAGGCATTTGAGCAGGATTAGGCCGGATAATCGACTTCCAGGCCCCCTCACTATCACCCACATGGACTGTTTTCAGTGAATACTGTAAGTAAAACGTCCAACTCTTCCTTTTGACGCCATATTCTGTCCCACAATTTCATTTTAGTTGAAATGCCCCCTTCAAATAACGTGCCATATGTTGTGTGTTGGGAGTTTGACTTTCGCAATGTTCCCCAAGATGGTTTAATTGAGAAGTTTAACAGGATTCACATGGACAAAGAAGTTTCTGTTTAATTTAGATTTTCCACCACCTTTGAAACTAGATTGTATGCGAGGAAAGACTTGCAACATCTCAACACGTGTCAATTTGGAAAAGGCACCTTCTGTTCTATTATGCCCTGCACTGCAGAGAAATGTGAAACATCTACATTTACTGTATCCGTATATCATTTAGCTCCGTTTATAGGAATACCCTGCCCCAGTGCCCCAGTTCATTCAACTTATGAAGTCATGGCTCTTCTTTATCCTTTGATTAGAATGGAATCCCTGTTCCATGTTCCAATCTGTCATCTTGTTAAATGCCGATTGCATGAATGCACTCTGCTCCAGACCTGGTACATGGCACCAACATGGAACCATGGGAAGTCGTACACCATGACTTGTGATCCCTTTGTGATATAAGTCCTATATTTGCAAATGACTCACTTAAACCCTATATATTCGTCATTCACCTGGGTCTATACTTGGTCCCACTCTTTCCCCTCTACACCAAATCTCTTCAGAGAAAAACAGTCTTGTGAGCTTGTAGATCTAATATTTTAGCTGAATGTTCACTTTGTATGCGCCCAGCATAGGGATGCTTGGGGTCATGTGGTTAAGAAAAAAAAAATCTATGCAGCAACATGAACCACGTCTCTACGATGCTTTATCTGGTAATAAAGTGTTTCCCTTTGCGTCCTGTCTCCACCACAAGTTAGTTATGCCTGAAGTCTGGTTTAGTGCGAAACATTAACTACAAATTACCACATGCTTCCGTAAGATGCTTGATTTCAGTATTATTTGGCTTGTATTGCTGCAAAATCTCACTGGGCTACAGGAGTGTAAAGTAAGGCTGAAAGCAGTGGGTTCGAGTACAAGCACATGTTCCATGACAACAGTTAGAATTAGAGATACTGTATAACTTATTGCTGTAAAATATTTCCTAGCTGCCTTCTGGCTCCAAAAAAGGCAAAAACATGAACATGAACTTGTGAGAGTGAGAATAAATGGTGCGGTTATTATCTGTAATAATGAGACGGAGAGTGAAATTGCTGTTAACACTTTAATTCCCCAAGAGAGCAAGCCACACAATTTCTGTATATCTGTTCAACATCGCATTTATTGACTCCAGCATTTAAATTTGATTAAGCCTTTATAAAGCATCCCTTTTAAAGTAAGAAACATTTATATTATTGCTTTCCTATAAGCATTTAACAACAGCCAGAACAACAGCTTAGCCAAGTTTTTATTTCATTTTATTCACATTAATGATCCCAATCAAATGATTTGAACCATGCTTTCACCGACATGAGGTATTTTCTTTTAGAAACACAGGTTTCTCACTGTTTCTCACTGAGCTTATAACATAATGGATCAACTGTGGTTAATTGCCAGCACTACCCGAGACTGTGTGTCATCTTATGTTTGCATCTGTTGTTCGCTGGTGAGATGTGGACGGTTTCTCCTCACCAGTCTGACGAGGCAAGACGTTGCAGCTGCTGTCTGTCTGTCCGTCCGTCCGTCCGTCCGTCCGTCTGTCCGTCTGTCCGTCTGTCTGTCTGTCCGTCTGTCTGTCTGTCTGTCCGTCCGTCCGTCCGTCCGTCCGTCCGTCCGTCCGTCCGTCTGTCCGTCCGTCCCGTGAGTGTTCTTTCCCATTTGACCCACTTATGCAACGGTGTCAGATCAACCCGAGTTTCTTCTTCAATCTGGCTTTGGGCACATTCCTCTAGGTCTGCACACCAGTATGGAGGGAGTGGGTTGAGTAACCTTACATATCACTCCCATTGCTTCCATGCCATCCAGTTCTGCCCTGACATTATCATCAACATGATGAGATCTTGGCATATGGTGTGGCAGTGTGGCACAGTATATTGCTTTGTTAATTAAATAAACAATGTTTTCATCTTCTCGTCTTCACACAGTCACACAGTCAGACATTTGTGTCACATTTAACAAGACTAAAGGCATGCCTGGATTCAATGGAACTTGAACTCCTAACAGTGGTTTCATCAGTTTGACCAAGGAGTCTAAGGAGATACAATGCACACCTGTAGTGGTGAGGTGTCAGCCAACGGGAGTAAGTAATTAAAATAGAAGCTGCCGCACATCTCATAGCTTCCTTTATTAGGACATAATTAAAACAGACATTTGGGCAGAAATCCATACCTACTTCGGTTATGACCACCACATCTTGTTCAGATGTCCAGTCCAAACTTTAACTTTAACTTTTAACCTCTTACACCCATGAGCTGCCTGCCGGGACTATACTGGGATATCCTGGGCAGCCACAGTGCCCCATTTTTGTCTGTGCAGGAGTGATGACAATGGCTTCTGTTCTGTCCACTCATGTTCAACACTGTCATTCTCAATAGCCACCTCTGTTGTTATGCCATCTTGGCAGTTTGGACATTCTGTATACTTGGCTGGCCAATCCTTACACCGGTGCTGGGTTGCATTTACACACATCTTCCACAAGCTGTGCTCTGGTTTTATTTTCTGACTCGACTGTTTTTTATCCTTTTTGTGCCTTTCTATTGCTTTGCACTTTGCATCTAATGTATCTGACTGCCTCTCATTTAAGCTGTCATGTAAATTTTAAATGTCCTCACTGTGACGCACTTTGGCTACAGTTTTGACTAATGTGAGTTCAAGATCTTACAGCAATGACTTGAGTTTTTTGCATTTCTGGTATTTTTTTTCTCTCTCTTAGATCTACAAAATGGACAGCATTAATAAATGCTTCAGAACTTTCTCTTGGCCTTGTTCAACCATATGCTCAAAAACAATGTTCCCTTTGCTCGCACAAGTTGAGCTGATAATCATTTAAGAGTGTACCCTATAGACGTGTACATCAATTTATTCACTTTTTCAAAATGTAGCATGCTTTACAAACGTACAAACAATAACAGATGAACGCAACATGAAATAAATACAATAAAATAAAAGGGGGCAGTCAAAAAAGCAACTTCTCTTGTATATTACAGATTTTCACATGACACCATTAAGCCTGGTTTATACAGGCTTGGTTCGAAGTCTCGAACCGGAAGTTCAACTCAGTCCGGCATTTTCATGCCAACATTGCCAAGTGTCTTTATCCTGCTCCTAGGAGCGACGGATGAGGCTTAGGAGGCATCTCTGAGGAGCTATGAGTGTATCCTTCCAGAAAGACTTTCCTAACTCAACAGCATGATATCACGATCACAACGCGTCATCACCGCCCCTGCAGCTGACCATGTTATGTTATGTGTGCCTACAGACAGTATACGTCAGTGTTGTGGAGCGCTGTTTCCCGGGTCGGGACCCATCTTAGGGTCACGGACCAATTTCTATGGGTCGTGAGTGAATGTCTCCTTTTTTCCATTTCCCACATAACAAAATATGAAAACATTTTTCAACGTGAAAATGAAGAAGTAGTGAAAATAGCAGATCTGCACCACGTTGTGTGCTTGCAGATCTGCTATTTTCAAGTTTGGGTCCCGGGGAGACGTATACAATTTCTCTTTTGGGTCTCGAGCCAAACAGTTTGGGAACCAGTGGGAAACTGTGGCATAACGTACGAATGTTCTGTCATTTCATGAGCAGGTTTTATTAATGTCATCATCATCATAAACTTTATTTAATTCATTCACCAGGCCGAAGACATGGGAGAGAGTATGTTTTGCACCCTGTCCGTCCGTCCGTCAGTCCGTCCATGTACAGCTAATCTCTGCCACCGTTTGCCTGGTCGTTGCCAAACTGTGCACACACTCCCTGGATGCCAATTCTGAACCTCTGCCCCAAACTTTCCAGAACAGCCTGTTCTAGCGCCACCATGAGGCCGTTTTTTGCATTTGTTTATATTACTCCTACAGATATCCATTATCCATACATCACGCAAATTGGTACACACTATCTCTATAGTCATGGGATCTGTCCAATTTTCCAATTTTCCATCCCGATTGGGATTGGCTGACTTTTTCCGGCCGGGGTAGGGCGTAAAATGTGTGCTAATTAGTAAGGCCAAGCGGGGCCTCGGGCCAGCCCAGTTAGGGCCTAGTTAGGGCCCAGGTAGGGCTGGGCCTTCATTTTCGAATCTGTTGAGAACTCTAGTTTTCGCCGGCTGCCGGGCGCGGCTGTGCTAATGACTTAGGGGCGGGTCCGTCTTGAGTTTGAATGGACAGGTATCAGTCAAAAGGGAGACATCGAAGAGTAAGGACGGGTAGGGAAGGATCAACATTTGGAATGTCAGAACAGGTCAGCTCCATATATGGAGATCTAAGGGTTTGAGGTCAGATCAGATGTAGAGTTGCTGGCCAGCTCGATATATGCAGATCTAGGTGAGGATCCAGTCTTCTCCATGTATGGCTATCCATGGTTTGATGACGGCCATATATGGTCGTGACCGACGGCCATATATGGAGTGTGTCACGAGGCTTGATGGACTGACTGACAGGTTTTAGCGTGACTGACAGGTTTTGCAGGTTTTCATAGTAAACTGCGACCTACAGTCGCAATAGATCTTCAAGGTGGTTTTCGCCCCACAAGCCCCTCTATAGACACAACAACTGACCATGCAGCGGAACATCTGGGACCACTCTCACAGCACAATAAATACATGATCAGAGCTCACACTTCAACAAGATCAGACATCCCACAAACATCAACAAGACCTTTCGTGGTCTCGGCAGAGGAATCTAAACACCGTTTGGCTTTCTACCAGTGATCTCAACAGCTGTGCTCTCCATGTGGTGCCTTCTGGAAAAAGAAAGAGAAAAAAGAAAACGAGATAGAGCTCTGGGCCAGGGCGGAGGGAATACACAACCTCTTATCCCATGCAGTGTGATTGATGTAAATAAACAGGAAAACATTTTAACGACTTTACGCTCAATGCCTGTGAGATGAAAACGGGCTAATGTGCAAGCGCGATCTCGACTGCGCCAGCTCAGTCAGGTCTGGAACTTTATGATACGTTGTCATGCAATTTGCGGTGCAATGCTGTCCAAAGCGTTCACGAAGGGCTGTAATTCTGTCACACTGTGTCACAGTCATATATTACTGTTACTATATGAACATAACAAATGGTGACATTTATGTTCCGTTCATAATCTCTTATTAATACTCCAATTAGAACAAGCCAGGATGCTATGTACGCATGATGACATTCTGTACATCCGTTTTCTTCCCAGTCTCCGTCCGGCACATTCTGTGGATAGGTAACGCTCGGGGCAGTTGAGGACATCCCCTGTCTTTTTTTTTACGAGGCCAGCTGGAGTGCCCATGGCCAGCCATATCGTTACGCCAATTGAACATTATTCAAAGGGGAGTCGTGCTCGTCTGTTGCTTGTTGGCGTGTGTGTGTGTGTGTGTGTGTGTGTGTGTGTGTGTGTGTGCTCTGAATACTTGCCCTTTTAGTTCAAAAGGACCACTTCATTCCTTCCTCAAGTGTTGGTTGGCGCACTATGAATCAAACGCAGTCATTTTCTAATGGGTGGCTTTTAAAGCACAGCATGTTGTACGCAGTTGTTGCCCAACCCAGCGGCAATCCTTCTTCCAAATTAGTGTCAGTCTATAAGCCAGGATGTTTACTGAGTTTAGACAGTCTAATGGACGTGTAAATCTTGACAACACCTGTCAGTCCTGTATTTTGCACCGTATGATATACTCTAGGTGCACGATAATGATGCTTGTTATTGGTCGGCCATTAAGCCTGATTTATGCTTTATCATACCAATGTGTTTCGCGCCAAAAATAGCAGATGTACACACTTGTAGTAACAGCCTGACCAATATGTCGGTTCAGTGTTATGTAAGCCTACTGGTGTACGTTTGTGTTTGAGTTAAATGTTCTCAAATAGAATCAGAACAAATCGAACTTTTTTCAAATTAATTTTAAAAACGTTTTGATACAAAATAATAATAATCAGTGCGGTCCAAGACTCAACTAAATCAGGATCGGCGATTCGGCATCTTACTCAAAAATGTCTCATGGTCCAGGCTAGCTTGTGTACTGTAGCTGCTCAGCTGTTTTTGGTGCACAGCAACGTCCTATGACAGAGCATACATTATTAGCATTACTCAGTCACGCTTCTCAAGAGGGGAAACTCCATGAGAGAGTATGGATCATGTCCAAGTAGGACATGCATTATCATATACATTTGGTCATATTCACTGTGAGCAGAGCTGTAACATGGCCTCATGACAATATAAATTCTTTCCACATATATATTTTCACGCTCCACTGTATGCATGATTTCTTTCTCCTTTGGCTGTGATTGCGACAATACTCGCACTGGTGTTTTCATAGCCCTCCTTAAAGTCCACATAAACGTTTTACTTCTCAATCAACTTACACTATGATCGCTTTTCAGTACTGGCTTTGTTTCTCTTGCGTGCTGTCCAGTGCCAATGCATGGCCCCTTTCATTTGTCATTATGACATGCTCATAAAGTACTTGAAATGAAATCACTATAAATCAAGTTGTGTGATTATAGTGCCATGAAATTAATACAAAGTTGTTTGAGGAAGATGCAATAGAAAACGTCTTGTGATGTTCTTCAAACTTGAAGTCTGCAGTACCACGATAAATTTAGAAACTTGGTGGGAACCTCGGTGGTTAAATCTCATTTCCTTTGAACCTCCATTCACTGTGGTTTCTAAACCAATGAGACTCGATATCTCGAGTCTCATTGGCTCGAGTCACACAGCTGATATGAATTTATGTGAAAGTGTGTGCAAGCGAGGTCTTCAAAATAGTTGGGCACGTTTTAAACATTGGTCAATTCTATTACTATACACATTGTACATCAAAGCATTTTTAAGGCTTTATCAAGCAAAATATGGCCATTCTTTGAAAATATGGATCTCATTCCACCACCATACATTACATTTATCAAGCATGGCAAGGATTGTAAATCATTTCTCTGTCTGAAATTGTGCTTTGTAGAAGCACAGTAGGCTGCTTCTGACTGGCACAACTTCACCTACAAAAAGTCATAAGAGGACAAAACTCCAGCAACACTGGTATACTGGTGGTGGCCGCTGCTAGCATACAGACACACACCATGGTCGCTGCTAGCATACAGACACACACTACTAGGGGCCTACTGACGTCTAGTTACGCTGCTGCTCAATCAATCAATTCTCTAAATAAGTACAAAATTAAAAAACTACCTAAATATTGTACACTTAACTCTTTTTCCCCAAGTCTGTATATATACGGACGTCGATGCTAGGTGGTGTCATATCCCAGGTCCACCCCGGCGTATACTCCGTCTATATAATGGTTGAGTCCTACGGAAGCTTTTAACATTGGTCCGGTTCCTATAGCAAGGTTCAAGGTTCAAGTTTATTTAGTGTCCCCGAAGGGCAAATTGGGTTGCAGCATAGACAGTACATTAAACAATGAATGAAACAGTACAAACAAACAAACAGTACACATAGCGGATACCAGAGTACAAAGGTGCACACAACCATTAAAGTGCAGGCGTTAAAGTGCTATGCGATAGGTCATAAAAGTGCATGTGCATGGACATAGGCACGAGATAATACAGTAAAAAGTGCTCATCATAAGGTTATATCCTAGAACTAGATCTACCCACAGCAGCATTCAGTGTGTGAATAAAGACCGGGACAAAGGAATGTTTGTGGCACAGGGGGCTCGCAAGCGAAGGCCGGATGGGACACCCCACCGTTCCAACTATGGTATTGAAAATATATTCACAGTGCAAAGCAGTTGAAAAGAGGATTTTCAAACCTCCATATATCGGATTCTAGGATCGCTGTCCTTGGTGGATTTTCTGCCATCCACATTTCGGATTTAATTTGTGCCTTTTTTACGGCCATGTAAAAGCTTCTGACGAAAGGTAAAGAGTGTGTGCTTGTTCCAATGATACTAGAGTGTGTGGGGGGGGGGGGGGGGGGGGCGGGCAAACTCTGGCTTTTAAAGTGAACGAGTATGCTGGCACCTGGAACAGGAGTTTATGTTTTCAACCAAGGTTCATGTTTTATCTTGTTATTTGAGAAAGTTTAAAAAGAAAGCGTTTTCTTTTTCTTTTCATTTGCTGCTTTCTTTCGCGATTTCATTTTACGGCAATTTCTTTATTATTATTTACTATAATCCTACTAGAACCCAGGAAATTACATCTGGCCACATGTAGTTGTTTTCCGTGTGTCTGAACAAACAACTGACTAGGGGGGATGCCATACTGTGTGTCGTATAAATTTGTCACCTCCCTCTTCACATTAAATAGATCCTGTGATCTTTTGTGACCAGATGTAATTTCCTGGGGTCTAGTAGGACTAGAATAAATGATAATAAAGAAATCGCTGTAATATTGTGTAAAAAATAATAATAGCTAAATCGTTAAAATGAATGCAAAGTTTAACACTCATCCTTTACTTTCTCTAATAAGGACCCAAAACCTGAACCTTGGTTGAAAAAAACTAAAGTTGTGTTTGCCTATTATGACATGCCCAGAACCCCTTTTTGGTGTTTTAACGCTTCTGGACGGGAACCCATTTTGGGGTTCTCTACAGTATGTACATTATTCAAAAATGAAAAATGTTGATGCTGCTATATAAATATTTGAAGTTTTTCAGAAAGCTTAGGTCAGGATTTAGAAGGCGTTTTTTAGAATTGGCCTCTGTCCAGGTTTGTGTAGTTTTGAACCCTCACAGTCGCAGACAGACCACTTGAAACATTTGCCACAAAATGATGGCAGATGCATACCGGTTTGACTGAAACCATGGCAGATGCACACCGGTTTGACTGAAACCACCTGACCGAACCCAGACACGTTGGCTGCAAGGATGGTATGATACTTAACTGTACTTGAAATCACCGGAAGAAGACTTTTGTGATTTCAGGGGAAAGTACAGAATGACTAATGGTGGTCTTTCTGTGTAGACAGATGTTACAACATGCATGAACTGTAGAGAAGGCGTTCACAGCAATTTCACAGCTCAATTACAGTATTTAGGAAAGCAATCAATTAAAAACACGGCAAAATAAGTATTGTCATTGTAAGAGAATCATATAGAATTTTAAAGAATTACGAGATGAGCTGTGCATTACGATGATACATGTGCAGTATATATCTAGGTTGATCTTTTAATAATTTCCCGTCCGTCCCCCTGCTACACAAGTATGTGGTATTTTCAGACAATTTACATGGCAGTGAGTATCCTCTAGATTTAAAGTGCTCTCATGTGAGCTTAGCTGCATATTTTCAAGTGTTTTTTTACAGGCGTGTTTCTCCTTCCTTTAATGATAACATGTTACAAATTATCTGGTCATACTCATAGACTCAGGCAGTGGTGGAATGTAAGTATGTACATTAGCTTAAAGGACCACTTCACCACTTTTCAACCTATCTTCATATAATTGGTCCTCACTAATGTTCATGATAAAATGGCACTCAGTCTGTGTCTCATTAGGAGGGCTGTGGGCAGTTCAGAAACCCGTCCACCAGTGATATCATCGTTAAGAAGATTTTTTTTAAACAATATATTTAAAACAAAAATATTTAGATTTTTATTATCTTGAGAACGATGGCTTCCATTTTCTCATTACAACTTTTCAGAAATAGAAAGCCTACAGTTTCTATTAGCTTGGATTCCCCATCGATGATGTCACTGGTGGACGGGTTTCTGAACTGCCCACAGCCCTCCTATAAGACACAGACAAGAGTAGAAAAACATTGCTATTTTATCATGATCATTAGTGAGGACCAATTCTATGAATACTGTAGGTTGAAAAGTGGTGATGTGGTCCTTTAGTTTAAGCCATGCATGTCTGCAAAAATACTTAACATTTATTTTGATGCCTTTTGTACTTTACAACCTGTTCTGTTGTACTGTTCTGCATGTTTCTACACCATACTGTCCATGCGACCATGCCCAACAGGAACAAACTTTTCAGTATTACCCGTATTGCTTCCAAGATCATCAGACTTCCTACACCCACACTTTCTCATATAAACAGCCATCACACAGCTAGCACTTTCGATATCAAATGACACTGATCATCCCCTTTATCGCTTCTTTAACCTCTGGACAAAGATACAGAACTTTGCCATGGAAAAAGGTCAGTTTTAGTAGGAGTTTTGTTCCCTCAGCCATCGCGGCATTAAACAAACTGCCCCACCGATAGGATGGTTCTGTATACTGTGAGGACCTCATGTTTTTGTATTGTCTTGGTGTTATGTGCTCTGTGTTGTTTTTGATGTGGGTGTTTGAACAGTCTGTGAAGACGAATATCCTTCGGGACAATAAAGATTATTATTATTTACTACTAAGTAAACATATCCACATACAGGACTTACCAGAGTATTTCCACTTTTGTGGTATTGCAACTTTTACTTCAAAAACAAAATCTAGCACCAGAGAGATCTGATCTACCATGTAATTATGAATATTATTTGGACATTTTCTCATTGCGTGCATATGTCATTTAGTGAAATCCATATCTGCAGAGGAGTTAGGGGCTCCAAAGAGGGGGTTTCCCATGTTTGGCCACGGTGATGATCTTGACCTTGATAGTATTCCTTCAGTTGTTTATCTCTGGCATTAGCACGCACGCACGCACGCACGCATGCACACACACACACACACACACACACACACACACACACACACACACACACACAGGAACACACACAGGCACACACACACACACACACACACACACACACACACACACACACACACACACGTCACACACACACACACACACACACACACACACACACACACACACACACACACACACACACACACACACACACACACACAAATGCTTTTCCCTTCATCCTAATGAACAGAAATGGTTTCAGCTGTTGTTACCTCATACATCTCAGGTCTGAACTGCTCTTATTTTCCTATTTATAGTTTTTTTTATAGTTTGAAAATGGTGATCTGTATTCAGAGTAATTTTTTCTTCTGTTTTGCGTTCGCTGACTCTAGGACATATGACTGTCTGCCTGTGTGGATTCTCCCCTCAGACAACCACATTGAGATTGGTGTGACTTTGTTCACAAACCACACACACGGTGACGGAAACATAGTTCAGCAGTGGACAGGGAGGCCACACCGTTGTTAGACTCCACAGCGTTTAAAACTTCAAAGCATACTGTTCACGGCCTTGTCTTGAAACGAACGGGTCAAATCCAATCTGTTTATTTGTGAAGGATTTTGTAGTGTGGTGAAGAATCATTCCATGTTCATAATCTCATTGGAGACAGTCTCAGGGTTTCAACCATTGTGATCTTCTGTCAGTACAGTAGGTCATTATTCAATCTACAAGCTCACAACATGTGCTGTGACACGTGGGGAACTTGGAGATCGGCTACTTTCATGGCACTAATAAGTAAAAATCACTCTTTATAGGGTTAAGGACACTTTTTTTCTTTTTAAAGCAATTTAAATCCAGTGGTCTTTAACTACTAACAAGTGGTTCCCAACTCCGTGGAGACCTTAAGTACTGCTACCACACAGTAAACGCCAGAGTGTAAACACACTGTGAGCTCATAGTGCCTGCAGGATAGGGGTGCAGTAGGGGTTCATGTGACAGAGCAGCCTCTGTCAGAGCAATATAACAATACAATACACATTCATTGTATTGTTTCTGTATGGTATGTGTAACAGGTTGATTCTCAGTCCCACAGAAGGTGCACATTCTGCTGTGACATGTGAATTAATATACTTGTGTTTATCTGTGCAGATGCTGTAATTGGGAAGCTGCCTTGATGGCCTGAAGAGAGCTCTCATTGCTTGTGTTGTTTTTCTTTGTTATATTAGTTTTTCTTTGGTTTTTATAGACATGACAAACAAGACATACATACCAATGACACATACACCAGACTGGGCAATGCATATAAAACGAGTGGGGCCCGGGGCCTATCGTGTTAAGATAGCATAGGTCATAGGATGAACACAACCATCATGAGACATCAAAAGAGTAGAGCAGGAGGGCATGGATATCATTAACATTGCTTGTGTTGTTAAATGCCTTGTGATTCGCTGACTGCTTAGCCAGGGGTGGAGTCGGGAGTCTATATAGAGGGGAAATGGCTCAGTAGAGATTGGGCTGCCATGGGGAGAGGTTGACACCAGTACCGCTCTGTTCAAGTTAAGTTGTGTTATGTTGAACGAACATTGAACTAAAAACAAACATTAAACCTGTATATAGTATGGCTAGCGCCCTTCAAAAATGATGTGGAGTTTTTTTTACGTGCTGTGGCAAACCAGGGGAAACAGCCAGGCCTATTCCCCACAGAATGAGGCTGGGGGAGGTGATAGAGGGAATATATCACCCGGTACAGGTATTGCAGCCAATGGGAGCCTGGAAATGGACGCACCTGCAGCCAGTCAGGCAATCACCAGAAGCTGTTAAAGAGCCGACGCCCAAGCGGTCTGGTGAGTGAGTCTGAACTGCTGCTGGAGGAGTGAGGAAGGAGGAATCTCTCTGTGCATGAGGCTGGTATGAGGGAGATCTCTCAAGTGAGTACAAGACCTAACAAGACCTAACTTTGGACCCACGTGGATGTACTGTGCGTGTATTGTGGCTCACCTGGTATCGTTCTCTCTCCCTCCCTCCTAGGCCGACGGAACTCCTCAAGGGAGAGCCTACAGCAGGTGTTCCCAAACTTTTTTGGACCAGGTACCCCTTTTGGGGTAGATATTTTTCCAGGTACCCCCTCATCCTCGCAACACGGATAACAATATATTTACAACCACAAGCAGTGTTTCCTGCAGGAAAAAGCTTTGGCATGGTGCTGGGCACAGGCCGCAATTTTGATTAATTAATTAATTTGATTAATTAATTAATAAGATTAATACATTAAGATTAATTTGTATTATTGCTCTTGTATTGCTATTGGAGACACTGGGGGACACTGGGGAGGCACTCAGGGGCACACTGGGAAGGCACTCGGGGGGCACACTGGGGAGGCATTGGGGAGGCACTCGGGGGGACACTGGGGAGGCACTCGGGGGGACTGTCTAAATGTATACGTCTAAATGTAGACGTCTAAATGTAGACGTCTAAATGTGTACGTCTTCTCTTATGGGGGTCCCTGGCATATATTTTCAAATGGGGGTCCACAGGCTAAGTAGTGTCAATTTGGGGGTCCTTGACATGAAAAAGTTTGGGAACCACTGCTTTAAACACTTTAGCACTTTATGAACATGAACAAAATAGATGGGTCCCCCCTGGAACTCCCTCAGGTACCCCTGGGGGTCCCCGGACCCCACTTTGGGAACCACTGCTTTAGCCCATGGTCCAAAATGATGAGAAACGAGGATAACTTTTTTTTTCAAAATTTCAAAAAACATGGGCTATAACCCATCGTTTTTGTCATTTCGTCATTTTTTTCAAATCTTCAAAAATGATGAAAAACGGCGCGCTATAGTATGCCGTACGATATGGGCTATAGCCCACGGTCCAAAATGATGAGAAATGAGGCTAACTTTTTTTTCCAAAATTTCAAAAAACATGGGCTATAACCCATCGTTTTTGTAATTTCGTCATTTTTTTCAAATCCTCAAAAATGATGAAAAACGGCGCGCTATAGTATGCCGTACGATATGGGCTATGGCCCATGGTCCAAAATGATGAGAAACGAGGATAACTTATTTTTTCAAAATTTCAAAAAACATGGGCTATAACCCATCGTTTTTGTCAAATTGCGGAAATTGCGGAAATTGCGGAAATTGCGGAAATGGAAATTGCGGAATATTTTTTTCATTTTTTTATTTTTTTCAAATCCTCAAAAATGATGAAAAACGGCGCGCTATAGTATGCCGTACGATATGGGCTATAGCCTAGGTGTTCCCAAACTTTTTTGGACCAGGTACCCCTTTTGGGGTAGATATTTTTCCAGGTACCCCCTCATCCTCGCAACACGGATAACAATATATTTACAACCACAAGCAGTGTTTCCTGCAGGAAAAAGCTTTGGCATGGTGCTGGGCACAGGCCGCAATTTTGATTAATTCATTAATTTGATTCATTAATTAATAAGATTAATACATTAAGATTAATTTGTATTATTGCTCTTGTATTGCTATTGGAGACACTGGGGGACACTGGGGAGGCACTCAGGGGCACACTGGGGAGGCACTGGGAAGGCACTCGGGGGGCACACTGGGGAGGCATTGGGGAGGCACTCGGGGGGACACTAGGGAGGCACTCGGGGGAACTGTCTAAATGTATACGTCTAAATGTAGACGTCTAAATGTAGACGTCTAAATGTGTACGTCTTCTCTTATGGGGGTCCCTGGCATATCTTTTCAAATGGGGGTCCACAGGCTAAGTAGTGTCAATTTGGGGGTCTTTGACATGAAAAAGTTTGGGAACCACTGCTTTAAACACTTTAGCACTTTATGAACATGAACAAAATAGATGGGTCCCCCCTGGAACTCCCTCAGGTACCCCTGGGGGTCCCCGGACCCCACTTTGGGAACCACTGGCCTACAGCACCCTCCCCCAACTAAAAGTCCCTGCTCTCTCTCTGCTCTACCCACAGGACTGCAAGTAACTATAGAAGCCTAAGCCCCCCGAAGAGGAACCTTTCTGTTGCTGTTTTGCCCCGTTTTCCCCTTTCCCTAAGACTTTAAATAAAAGACGATTTAAGTTTATGTTGCCTCTGACTCCGAGCCTCTTGCTTTATTGTGAATCTGTACCCATTCTCCCCTGGGTTGCCACAGTGCCAAAATCTGCCATTGACCGCCATTATACATTTCTCAAATTTGAAAGCACTATATTTCTAAAACTATGAAACATTTCAAAGATTCATTTTCACAGTAAGATGACCATTGTAAAGTTTGAATGGGGGTTCTAGCCTTCTAGGTGTAAAGTATGTAGGACTAGTAGTGTGCCAAAGTTTGTGCTATTGATATTGAGAATGCATTGGGCGTTTAAGTTAAAAGAACATTTTACGCTCTCAAGAGTTTAAGATCTATAAGGGTTCATTTGGTTACCAACTCTCTCATCATTTAGCTGGGGACCACCTGGCTGGAACCCTCTCAAGGACCACTGGTGGTCCCCGGACCATTGGTTGAAAACCACTGTCCTAAACAACAGGTAAGCCAAATGGATAAAATAAATAAAAGTGAATAATCGTGGAGTATTGCGGAGGAATTGCGGAGTGTTGCGGAAAAATTACGGAGTGTTGCGGAGGAATTGCGGAGTGTTGCGGAAAAATTGAAAAAAATGAAAAAAAACCATATAGCCCATGTTTTTTTTAATTAAAAAAAAAAAAGTTATCCTCGTTTCTCATTTTGGACCGTGGGCTATAGCCCATATCATACAGCATACTATAGCACGCCGTTTTTCATCATTTTGGAGGATTTGAAAAAAAAGAAAAAAAACAATGGGTTATAGCCCATGTTGTTTGAAATTTTGAAAAAAAAAGTTAGCCTCGATTCTCATCATTTTGGACCATGGGCGATAGCCTATATCGTACGGCATACTATAGCGCACCGTTTTTCATCATTTTTGATGATTTGACAAAAATGAAAAAATGAAAAAAAAAACGATGGGTTATAGCCCATGTTTTTTGAAATTTTGAAAAAAAAAGTTAGCCTCGTTTCTCATCATTTTGGACCGTGGGCTATAGCCTGTTACGGCCCTATGTGGCCTTAGTGTTGTTGTGGCTGTGTTTAATCCACTGTCAGTGTTTTTCAGTGCTGCATGATGACTGGAGGGTGGATTGGAGGAGTGGCTTAGAGTCTGGAGACACCTGGGCCTCATATCTCAATCACCAGCCACCAGTATAAAAGGCTGGGGAGAAGCTCCTCGTCAGTCTTGCCATCCGTCACCTGTGTTGCTGAACCCAATCTGTAACCTAGGTAGTGTCTGTAGGCTGTGTGCCTTACCTGCTGAGTTTGAGGTTTCTTTATTTACTGTGTGTTTAGAGAACAGACCAACCTAGGAAGCATTGCACACAAACCGCTGTCAATATATCCCAAACCCTTTTCCTGTGTAAAAGAAGGGAAGCTGTATATGGTAAGGGTGTGCTGCTATTTATTTTTGGTGCCCCAGTTTTGACCCATTGTTTAACGTTTAGTTAGGGAGCCTAGATTGTACTTTTCTCATCATTTTGGACCATGGGCTATAGCCCATATCGTACGGCATACTATAGCGCGCCGTTTTTCATCATTTTTGAGGATTTGAAAAAAATGACGAAATGACAAAAACGATGGGTTATAGCCCATGTTTTTTGAAATTTTGAAAAAAAAAAAGTTAGCCTCGTTTCTCATCATTTTGGACCATGGGCTATAGCCTATATCGTACGGCATACTATAGCGCGCCGTTTTTCATCATTTTTGATGATTTGACAAAAATGAAAAAATGAAAAAAAAACGATGGGTTATAGCCCATGTTTTTTGAAATTTTGGAAAAAAAAGTTAGCCTCGTTTCTCATCATTTTGGACCATGGGCTATAGCCCATATCGTATGGCATACTATAGCGCGCCGTTTTTCATCATTTTTGAGGATTTGAAAAAAATGACAAAATGACAAAAACGATGGGTTATAGCCCATGTTTTTTGAAATTTTGGAAAAAAAAAGTTAGCCTCGTTTCTCATCATTTTGGACCATGGGCTATAGCCTATATCGTACGGCATACTATAGCGCGCCGTTTTTCATCATTTTTGATGATTTGACAAAAATGAAAAAATGAAAAAAACGATGGGTTATAGCCCATGTTTTTTGAAATTTTGAAAAAAAAGTTAGCCTCGTTTCTCATCATTTTGGACCATGGGCTATAGCCTATATCGTACGGCATACTATAGCGCGCCGTTTTTCATCATTTTTGATGATTTGACAAAAATGAAAAAATTAAAAAAAACGATGGGTTATAGCCCATGTTTTTTGAAATTTTGGAAAAAAAAATAGCCTCGTTTCTCATCATTTTGGACCATGGGCTATAGCCCATATCGTACGGCATACTATAGCGCGCCGTTTTTCATCATTTTTGAGGATTTGAAAAAAATGACGAAATGACAAAAACGATGGGTTATAGCCCATGTTTTTTGAAATTTTGAAAAAAAAGTTAGCCTCGTTTCTCATCATTTTGGACCATGGGCTATAGCCTATATCGTACGGCATACTATAGCGCGCCGTTTTTCATCATTTTTGATGATTTGACAAAAATGAAAAAATGAAAAAAAAACGATGGGTTATAGCCCATGTTTTTTGAAATTTTGGGAAAAAAAAATAGCCTCGTTTCTCATCATTTTGGACCATGGGCTATAGCCCATATCGTACGGCATACTATAGCGCGCCGTTTTTCATCATTTTTGAGGATTTGAAAAAAATGACGAAATGACAAAAACGATGGGTTATAGCCCATGTTTTTTGAAATTTTGGAAAAAAAAAAGTTAGCCTCGTTTCTCATCATTTTGGACCATGGGCTATAGCCTATATCGTACGGCATACTATAGCGCGCCGTTTTTCATCATTTTTGATGATTTGACAAAAATGAAAAAATGAAAAAAACGATGGGTTATAGCCCATGTTTTTTGAAATTTTGAAAAAAAAGTTAGCCTCGTTTCTCATCATTTTGGACCATGGGCTATAGCCTATATCGTACGGCATACTATAGCGTGCCGTTTTTCATCATTTTTGATGATTTGAAAAAAATGACGAAATGACAAAAACGATGGGTTATAGCCCATGTTTTTTGAAATTTTGAAAAAAAAAGTTAGCCTCGTTTCTCATCATTTTGGACCATGGACTATAGCCTATATTGTACGGCATACTATAGCGCGCCGTTTTTCATCATTTTTGATGATTTGACAAAAATGAAAAAATGAAAAAAAAAAGATGGGTTATAGCCCATGTTTTTTGAAATTTTGAAAAAAAAAGTTAGCCTCGTTTCTCATCATTTTGGACCATGGGCTATAGCCTATATCGTACGGCATACTATAGCGCGCCGTTTTTCATCATTTTTGATGATTTGACAAAAAAAAAAAAAAAAAAAAACGATGGGTTATAGCCCATGTTTTTTGAAATTTTGAAAAAACAAGTTAGCCTCGTTTCTCATCATTTTGGACCATGGGCTATAGCCCATATCTTACGGCATACTATAGCGTGCCGTTTTTCATCATTTTTGAGGATTTGAATAAAATGACGAAATGACAAAAACGATGGGTTATAGCCCATGTTTTTTGAAATTTTGAAAAAAAAAGTTAGCCTCGTTTCTCATCATTTTGGACCGTGGGCTATAGCCTGTTACGGCCCTATGTGGCCTTAGTGTTGTTGTGGCTGTGTTTTATCCACTGTCAGTGTTTTTCAGTGCTGCATGATGACTGGAGGGTGGATTGGAGGAGTGGCTTAGAGTCTGGAAACACCTGGGCCTCATATCTCAATCACCAGCCACCAGTATAAAAGGCTGGGGAGAAGCTCCTCGTCAGTCTTGCCATCCGTCACCTGTGTTGCTGAACCCAATCTGTAACCTAGGTAGTGTCTGTAGGCTGTGTGCCTTACCTGCTGAGTTTGAGGTTTCTTTATTTACTGTGTGTTTAGAGAACAGACCAACCTAGGAAGCATTGCACACAAACCGCTGTCAATATATCCCAAACCCTTTTCCTGTGTAAAAGAAGGGAAGCTGTATATGGTAAGGGTGTGCTGCTATTTATTTTTGGTGCCCCAGTTTTGACCCATTGTTTAACGTTTAGTTAGGGAGCCTAGATTGTACTTTTCTCATCATTTTGGACCATGGGCTATAGCCCATATCGTACGGCATACTATAGCGCGCCGTTTTTCATCATTTTTGAGGATTTGAAAAAAATGACGAAATGACAAAAACGATGGGTTATAGCCCATGTTTTTTGAAATTTTGAAAAAAAAAAAGTTAGCCTCGTTTCTCATCATTTTGGACCATGGGCTATAGCCTATATCGTACGGCATACTATAGCGCGCCGTTTTTCATCATTTTTGATGATTTGACAAAAATGAAAAAATGAAAAAAAAACGATGGGTTATAGCCCATGTTTTTTGAAATTTTGGAAAAAAAAGTTAGCCTCGTTTCTCATCATTTTGGACCATGGGCTATAGCCCATATCGTATGGCATACTATAGCGCGCCGTTTTTCATCATTTTTGAGGATTTGAAAAAAATGACAAAATGACAAAAACGATGGGTTATAGCCCATGTTTTTTGAAATTTTGGAAAAAAAAAGTTAGCCTCGTTTCTCATCATTTTGGACCATGGGCTATAGCCTATATCGTACGGCATACTATAGCGCGCCGTTTTTCATCATTTTTGATGATTTGACAAAAATGAAAAAATGAAAAAAACGATGGGTTATAGCCCATGTTTTTTGAAAATTTGAAAAAAAAGTTAGCCTCGTTTCTCATCATTTTGGACCATGGGCTATAGCCCATATCGTACGGCATACTATAGCGCGCCGTTTTTCATCATTTTTGATGATTTGAAAAAAATGACGAAATGACAAAAACGATGGGTTATAGCCCATGTTTTTTGAAATTTTGAAAAAAAAAAAGTTAGCCTCGTTTCTCATCATTTTGGACCATGGGCTATAGCCTATATCGTACGGCATACTATAGCGCGCCGTTTTTCATCATTTTTGATGATTTGACAAAAATGAAAAAATGAAAAAAACGATGGGTTATAGCCCATGTTTTTTGAAATTTTGAAAAAAAAGTTAGCCTCGTTTCTCATCATTTTGGACCATGGGCTATAGCCTATATCGTACGGCATACTATAGCGTGCCGTTTTTCATCATTTTTGATGATTTGAAAAAAATGACGAAATGACAAAAACGATGGGTTATAGCCCATGTTTTTTGAAATTTTGAAAAAAAAAAGTTAGCCTCGTTTCTCATCATTTTGGACCATGGGCTATAGCCTATATCGTACGGCATACTATAGCGCGCCGTTTTTCATCATTTTTGATGATTTGACAAAAATGAAAAATTGAAAAAAACGATGGGTTATAGCCCATGTTTTTTGAAATTTTGAAAAAAAAAGTTAGCCTCGTTTCTCATCATTTTGGACCATGGGCTATAGCCCATATCGTACGGCATACTATAGCGCGCCGTTTTTCATCATTTTTGAGGATTTGAAAAAAATGACGAAATGACAAAAACGATGGGTTATAGCCCATGTTTTTTGAAATTTTGAAAAAAAAACGTTAGCCTCGTTTCTCATCATTTTGGACCATGGGCTATAGCCTATATCGTACGGCATACTATAGCGCGCCGTTTTTCATCATTTTTGATGATTTGACAAAAATGAAAAAATGAAAAAAAACGATGGGTTATAGCCCATGTTTTTTGAAATTTTGAAAAAAAAGTTAGCCTCGTTTCTCATCATTTTGGACCATGGGCTATAGCCTATATCGTACGGCATACTATAGCGCGCCGTTTTTCATCATTTTTGATGATTTGAAAAAAATGGCGAAATGACAAAAACGATGGGTTATAGCCCATGTTTTTTGAAATTTTGAAAAAAAAGTTAGCCTCGTTTCTCATCATTTTGGACCATGGGCTATAGCCTATATCGTACGGCATACTATAGCGCGCCGTTTTTCATCATTTTTGATGATTTGACAAAAATGAAAAAATGGAAAAAAAACGATGGGTTATAGCCCATGTTTTTTGAAATTTTGAAAAAAAAAAATAGCCTCATTTCTCATCATTTTGGACCATGGGCTATAGCCCATATCGTACGGCATACTATAGCGCGCCGTTTTTCATCATTTTTGAGGATTTGAAAAAAATGACGAAATGACAAAAACGATGGGTTATAGCCCATGTTTTTTGAAATTTTGAAAAAAAAAAGTTAGCCTCGTTTCTCATCATTTTGGACCATGGGCTATAGCCTATATCGTACGGCATACTATAGCGCGCCGTTTTTCATCATTTTTGATGATTTGACAAAAATGAAAAAATGAAAAAAACGATGGGTTATAGCCCATGTTTTTTGAAATTTTGAAAAAAAAGTTAGCCTCGTTTCTCATCATTTTGGACCATGGGCTATAGCCTATATCGTACGGCATACTATAGCGCGCCGTTTTTCATCATTTTTGATGATTTGACAAAAATGAAAAAATGAAAAAAAACGATGGGTTATAGCCCATGTTTTTTGAAATTTTGAAAAAAAAAGTTAGCCTCGTTTCTCATCATTTTGGACCATGGGCTATAGCCTATATCGTACGGCATACTATAGCGCGCCGTTTTTCATCATTTTTGATGATTTGACAAAAATTAAAAAATGAAAAAAAAACGATGGGTTATAGCCCATGTTTTTTGAAATTTTGAAAAAAAAAGTTAGCCTCGTTTCTCATCATTTTGGACCATGGGCTATAGCCTATATCGTACGGCATACTATAGCGCGCCGTTTTTCTACATTTTTGATGATTTGACTAAAATGAAAAATTAAAAAAAACGATGGGTTATAGCCCATGTTTTTTGAAATTTTGAAAAAAAAAGTTAGCCTCGTTTCTCATCATTTTGGACCATGGGCTATAGCCTATATCGTACGGCATACTATAGCGCGCCGTTTTTCATCATTTTTGATGATTTGACAAAAATGAAAAAAAACGATGGGTTATAGCCCATGTTTTTTGAAATTTTGAAAAAAAAAAGTTAGCCTCGTTTCTCATCATTTTGGACCATGGGCTATAGCCTATATCGTACGGCATACTATAGCGCGCCGTTTTTCATCATTTTTGATGATTTGACAAAAAAAAACAAAAAAAAAACGATGGGTTATAGCCCATGTTTTTTGAAATTTTGAAAAAACAAGTTAGCCTCGTTTCTCATCATTTTGGACCATGGGCTATAGCCCATATCTTACGGCATACTATAGCGTGCCGTTTTTCATCATTTTTGAGGATTTGAAAAAAATGACGAAATGACAAAAACGATGGGTTATAGCCCATGTTTTTTGAAATTTTGAAAAAAAAAGTTAGCCTCGTTTCTCATCATTTTGGACCGTGGGCTATAGCCTGTTACGGCCCTATGTGGCCTTAGTGTTGTTGTGGCTGTGTTTAATCCACTGTCAGTGTTTTTCAGTGCTGCATGATGACTGGAGGGTGGATTGGAGGAGTGGCTTAGAGTCTGGAAACACCTGGGCCTCATATCTCAATCACCAGCCGCCAGTATAAAAGGCTGGGGAGAAGCTCCTCGTCAGTCTTGCCATCCGTCACCTGTGTTGCTGAACCCAATCTGTAACCTAGGTAGTGTCTGTAGGCTGTGTGCCTTACCTGCTGAGTTTGAGGTTTCTTTATTTACTGTGTGTTTAGAGAACAGACCAACCTAGGAAGCATTGCACACAAACCGCTGTCAATATATCCCAAACCCTTTTCCTGTGTAAAAGAAGGGAAGCTGTATATGGTAAGGGTGTGCTGCTATTTATTTTTGGTGCCCCAGTTTTGACCCATTGTTTAACGTTTAGTTAGGGAGCCTAGATTGTACTTTTCTCATCATTTTGGACCATGGGCTATAGCCCATATCGTACGGCATACTATAGCGCGCCGTTTTTCATCATTTTTGAGGATTTGAAAAAAATGACGAAATGACAAAAACGATGGGTTATAGCCCATGTTTTTTGAAATTTTGAAAAAAAAAAGTTAGCCTCGTTTCTCATCATTTTGGACCATGGGCTATAGCCTATATCGTACGGCATACTATAGCGCGCCGTTTTTCATCATTTTTGATGATTTGACAAAAATGAAAAAATGAAAAAAAAACGATGGGTTATAGCCCATGTTTTTTGAAATTTTGAAAAAAAGAAGTTAGCCTCGTTTCTCATCATTTTGGACCATGGGCTATAGCCCATATCGTACGGCATACTATAGCGCGCCGTTTTTCATCATTTTTGAGGATTTGAAAAAAATGACAAAATGACAAAAACGATGGGTTATAGCCCATGTTTTTTGAAATTTTGAAAAAAAAAAAGTTAGCCTCGTTTCTCATCATTTTGGACCATGGGCTATAGCCTATATCGTACGGCATACTATAGCGCGCCGTTTTTCATCATTTTTGATGATTTGACAAAAATGAAAAAATGAAAAAAACGATGGGTTATAGCCCATGTTTTTTGAAATTTTGAAAAAAAAAAGTTAGCCTCGTTTCTCATCATTTTGGACCATGGGCTATAGCCTATATCGTACGGCATACTATAGCGCGCCGTTTTTCATCATTTTTGATGATTTGACAAAAATGAAAAAATGAAAAAAACGATGGGTTATAGCCCATGTTTTTTGAAATTTTGAAAAAAAAGGTTAGCCTCGTTTCTCATCATTTTGGACCATGGGCTATAGCCTATATCGTACGGCATACTATAGCGCGCCGTTTTTCATCATTTTTGATGATTTGACAAAAATGAAAAAATGAAAAAAAACGATGGGTTATAGCCCATGTTTTTTGAAATTTTGAAAAAAAAGTTAGCCTCGTTTCTCATCATTTTGGACCATGGGCTATAGCCTATATCGTACGGCATACTATAGCGCGCCGTTTTTCATCATTTTTGATGATTTGACAAAAATGAAAAAATGAAAAAAACGATGGGTTATAGCCCATGTTTTTTGAAATTTTGAAAAAAAAAAGTTAGCCTCGTTTCTCATCATTTTGGACCATGGGCTATAGCCTATATCGTACGGCATACTATAGCGCGCCGTTTTTCATCATTTTTGATGATTTGACAAAAATGAAAAAATGAAAAAAACGATGGGTTATAGCCCATGTTTTTTGAAATTTTGAAAAAAAAGGTTAGCCTCGTTTCTCATCATTTTGGACCATGGGCTATAGCCTATATCGTACGGCATACTATAGCGCGCCGTTTTTCATCATTTTTGATGATTTGACAAAAATGAAAAAATGAAAAAAAACGATGGGTTATAGCCCATGTTTTTTGAAATTTTGAAAAAAAAGTTAGCCTCGTTTCTCATCATTTTGGACCATGGGCTATAGCCTATATCGTACGGCATACTATAGCGCGCCGTTTTTCATCATTTTTGATGATTTGACAAAAAAAAACAAAAAAAAAACGATGGGTTATAGCCCATGTTTTTTGAAATTTTGAAAAAACAAGTTAGCCTCGTTTCTCATCATTTTGGACCATGGGATATAGCCCATATCTTACGGCATACTATAGCGTGCCGTTTTTCATCATTTTTGAGGATTTGAAAAAAATGACGAAATGACAAAAACGATGGGTTATAGCCCATGTTTTTTGAAATTTTGAAAAAAAAAGTTAGCCTCGTTTCTCATGATTTTGGACCGTGGGCTATAGCCTATATCGTACGGCATACTATAGCGCGCCGTTTTTCATCATTTTTGATGATTTGACAAAAATGAAAAAATGAAAAAAAACGATGGGTTATAGCCCATGTTTTTTGACATTTTGAAAAAAAAAGTTAGCCTCGTTTCTCATCATTTTGGACCATGGGCTATAGCCTATATCGTACGGCATACTATAGCGCGCCGTTTTTCATCATTTTTGATGATTTGAAAAAAATGACGAAATGACAAAAACGATGGGTTATAGCCCATGTTTTTTGAAATTTTGAAAAAAAAAAGTTAGCCTCGTTTCTCATCATTTTGGACCATGGGCTATAGCCTATATCGTACGGCATACTATAGCGCGCCGTTTTTCATCATTTTTGATGATTTGACAAAAATGAAAAATTGAAAAAAACGATGGGTTATAGCCCATGTTTTTTGAAATTTTGGAAAAAAAAGTTAGCCTCGTTTCTCATCATTTTGGACCATGGGCTATAGCCTATATCGTACGGCATACTATAGCGCGCCGTTTTTCATCATTTTTGATGATTTGACAAAAAAAAAAAAAAACGATGGGTTATAGCCCATGTTTTTTGAAATTTTGAAAAAAAAAGTTAGCCTCGTTTCTCATCATTTTGGACCATGGGCTATAGCCCATATCGTACGGCATACTATAGCGCGCCGTTTTTCATCATTTTTGAGGATTTGAAAAAAATGACGAAATGACAAAAACGATGGGTTATAGCCCATGTTTTTTGAAATTTTGAAAAAAAAAAGTTAGCCTCGTTTCTCATCATTTTGGACCATGGGCTATAGCCTATATCGTACGGCATACTATAGCGCGCCGTTTTTCATCATTTTTGATGATTTGAAAAAAATGACGAAATGACAAAAACGATGGGTTATAGCCCATGTTTTTTGAAATTTTGAAAAAAAAAAGTTAGCCTCGTTTCTCATCATTTTGGACCATGGGCTATAGCCTATATCGTACGGCATACTATAGCGCGCCGTTTTTCATCATTTTTGATGATTTGACAAAAATGAAAAATTGAAAAAAACGATGGGTTATAGCCCATGTTTTTTGAAATTTTGGAAAAAAAAGTTAGCCTCGTTTCTCATCATTATGGACCATGGGCTATAGCCTATATCGTACGGCATACTATAGCGCGCCGTTTTTCATCATTTTTGATGATTTGACAAAAAAAAAAAAAAACGATGGGTTATAGCCCATGTTTTTTGAAATTTTGAAAAAAAAAGTTAGCCTCGTTTCTCATCATTTTGGACCATGGGCTATAGCCCATATCGTACAGCATACTATAGCGCGCCGTTTTTCATCATTTTTGAGGATTTGAAAAAAATGACGAAATGACAAAAACGATGGGTTATAGCCCATGTTTTTTGAAATTTTGAAAAAAAAAAGTTAGCCTCGTTTCTCATCATTTTGGACCATGGGCTATAGCCTATATCGTACGGCATACTATAGCGCGCCGTTTTTCATCATTTTTGATGATTTGACAAAAATGAAAAAATGAAAAAAAACGATGGGTTATAGCCCATGTTTTTTGACATTTTGAAAAAAAAAGTTAGCCTCGTTTCTCATCATTTTGGACCATGGGCTATAGCCTATATCGTACGGCATACTATAGCGCGCCGTTTTTCATCATTTTTGATGATTTGAAAAAAATGACGAAATGACAAAAACGATGGGTTATAGCCCATGTTTTTTGAAATTTTGAAAAAAAAAAGTTAGCCTCGTTTCTCATCATTTTGGACCATGGGCTATAGCCTATATCGTACGGCATACTATAGCGCGCCGTTTTTCATCATTTTTGATGATTTGACAAAAATGAAAAATTGAAAAAAACGATGGGTTATAGCCCATGTTTTTTGAAATTTTGGAAAAAAAAGTTAGCCTCGTTTCTCATCATTTTGGACCATGGGCTATAGCCTATATCGTACGGCATACTATAGCGCGCCGTTTTTCATCATTTTTGATGATTTGACAAAAAAAAAAAAAACGATGGGTTATAGCCCATGTTTTTTGAAATTTTGAAAAAAAAAGTTAGCCTCGTTTCTCATCATTTTGGACCATGGGCTATAGCCCATATCGTACGGCATACTATAGCGCGCCGTTTTTCATCATTTTTGAGGATTTGAAAAAAATGACGAAATGACAAAAACGATGGGTTATAGCCCATGTTTTTTGAAATTTTGAAAAAAAAAGTTAGCCTCGTTTCTCATCATTTTGGACCATGGGCTATAGCCTATATCGTACGGCATACTATAGCGCGCCGTTTTTCATCATTTTTGATGATTTGACAAAAATGAAAAAATGAAAAAAAACGATGGGTTATAGCCCATGTTTTTTGACATTTTGAAAGAAAAAGTTAGCCTCGTTTCTCATCATTTTGGACCATGGGCTATAGCCTATATCGTATGGCATACTATAGCGCGCCGTTTTTCATCATTTTTGATGATTTGACAAAAATGAAAAAATGAAAAAAACGATGGGTTATAGCCCATGTTTTTTGAAATTTTGAAAAAAAAGTTAGCCTCGTTTCTCATCATTTTGGACCATGGGCTATAGCCTATATCGTACGGCATACTATAGCGCGCCGTTTTTCATCATTTTTGATGATTTGAAAAAAATGACGAAATGACAAAAACGATGGGTTATAGCCCATGTTTTTTGAAATTTTGAAAAAAAAAAGTTAGCCTCGTTTCTCATCATTTTGGACCATGGGCTATAGCCTATATCGTACGGCATACTATAGCGCGCCGTTTTTCATCATTTTTGATGATTTGACAAAAATGAAAAAATGAAAAAAAACGATGGGTTATAGCCCATGTTTTCTGAAATTTTGAAAAAAAAAGTTAGCCTCGTTTCTCATCATTTTGGACCATGGGCTATAGCCTATATCGTACGGCATACTATAGCGCGCCGTTTTTCATCATTTTTGATGATTTGACAAAAATGAAAAAATGAAAAAAAAACGATGGGTTATAGCCCATGTTTTTTGAAATTTTGAAAAAAAAGTTAGCCTCGTTTCTCATCATTTTGGACCATGGGCTATAGCCCATATCGTACGGCATACTATAGCGCGCCGTTTTTCATCATTTTTGAGGATTTGAAAAAAATGACGAAATGACAAAAACGATGGGTTATAGCCCATGTTTTTTGAAATTTTGGGAAAAAAAAGTTAGCCTCGTTTCTCATCATTTTGGACCATGGGCTATAGCCTATATCGTACGGCATACTATAGCGCGCCGTTTTTCATCATTTTTGATGATTTGACAAAAATGAAAAAATGAAAAAAAAACGATGGGTTATAGCCCATGTTTTTTGAAATTTTGAAAAAAAAAGTTAGCCTCGTTTCTCATCATTTTGGACCATGGGCTATAGCCCATATCGTACGGCATACTATAGCGCGCCGTTTTTCATCATTTTTGAGGATTTGAAAAAAATGACGAAATGACAAAAACGATGGGTTATAGCCCATGTTTTTTGAAATTTTGGAAAAAAAAGTTAGCCTCGTTTCTCATCATTTTGGACCATGGGCTATAGCCTATATCGTACGGCATACTATAGCGCGCCGTTTTTCATCATTTTTGATGATTTGACAAAAATGAAAAAATGAAAAAAAACGATGGGTTATAGCCCATGTTTTTTGAAATTTTGAAAAAAAAAGTTAGCCTCGTTTCTCATCATTTTGGACCATGGGCTATAGCCCATATCGTACGGCATACTATAGCGCGCCGTTTTTCATCATTTTTGAGGATTTGAAAAAAATGACGAAATGACAAAAACGATGGGTTATAGCCCATGGTTTTTGAAAATTTGGAAAAAAAAGTTAGCCTCGTTTCTCATCATTTTGGACCATGGGCTATAGCCTATATCGTACGGCATACTATAGCGCGCCGTTTTTCATCATTTTTGATGATTTGACAAAAATGAAAAAATGAAAAAAAACGATGGGTTATAGCCCATGTTTTTTGAAATTTTGAAAAAAAAGTTAGCCTCGTTTCTCATCATTTTGGACCATGGGCTATAGCCTATATCGTACGGCATACTATAGCGCGCCGTTTTTCATCATTTTTGATGATTTGACAAAAATGAAAAAATGAAAAAAAACGATGGGTTATAGCCCATGTTTTATGAAATTTTGAAAAAAAAAGTTAGCCTCGTTTCTCATCATTTTGGACCATGGGCTATAGCCTATATCGTACGGCATACTATAGCGCGCCGTTTTTCATCATTTTTGATGATTTGACAAAAATGAAAAAATGAAAAAAAAACGATGGGTTATAGCCCATGTTTTTTGAAATTTTGAAAAAAAAAGTTAGCCTCGTTTCTCATCATTTTGGACCATGGGCTATAGCCTATATCGTACGGCATACTATAGCGCGCCGTTTTTCATCATTTTTGATGATTTGGAAAAAAAAAAAAAAAAAAAAAAAACGATGGGTTATAGCCTATGTTTTTTGAAATTTTGAAAAAAAAAGTTAGCCTCGTTTCTCATCATTTTGGACCATGGGCTATAGCCCATATCGTACGGCATACTATAGCGCGCCGTTTTTCATCATTTTTGAGGATTTGAAAAAAATGACGAAATGACAAAAACGATGGGTTATAGCCCATGTTTTTTGAAATTTTGGAAAAAAAAAGTTAGCCTCGTTTCTCATCATTTTGGACCATGGGCTATAGCCTATATCGTACGGCATACTATAGCGCGCCGTTTTTCATCATTTTTGATGATTTGACAAAAATTAAAAAATAAAAAAAAACGATGGGTTATAGCCCATGTTTTTTGAAATTTTGAAAAAAAAGGTTAGCCTCGTTTCTCATCATTTTGGACCATGGGCTATAGCCTATATCGTACGGCATACTATAGCGCGCCGTTTTTCACCATTTTTGATGATTTGACTAAAATGAAAAAATGAAAAAAACGATGGGTTATAGCCCATGTTTTTTGAAATTTTGAAAAAAAAAGTTAGCCTCGTTTCTCATCATTTTGGACCATGGGCTATAGCCCATATCGTACGGCATACTATAGCGCGCCGTTTTTCATCATTTTTGAGGATTTGAAAAAAATGACGAAATGACAAAAACGATGGGTTATAGCCCATGTTTTTTGAAATTTTGGAAAAAAAAAGTTAGCCTCGTTTCTCATCATTTTGGACCATGGGCTATAGCCTATATCGTACGGCATACTATAGCGCGCCGTTTTTCATCATTTTTGATGATTTGACAAAAATTAAAAAATTAAAAAAAACGATGGGTTATAGCCCATGTTTTTTGAAATTTTGAAAAAAAAGGTTAGCCTCGTTTCTCATCATTTTGGACCATGGGCTATAGCCTATATCGTACGGCATACTATAGCGCGCCGTTTTTCACCATTTTTGATGATTTGACTAAAATGAAAAAATGAAAAAAACGATGGGTTATAGCCCATGTTTTCTGAAATTTTGAAAAAAAAAGTTAGCCTCGTTTCTCATCATTTTGGACCATGGGCTATAGCCCATATCGTACGGCATACTATAGCGCGCCGTTTTTCATCATTTTTGAGGATTTGAAAAAAATGACGAAATGACAAAAACGATGGGTTATAGCCCATGTTTTTTGAAATTTTGGAAAAAAAAAGTTAGCCTCGTTTCTCATCATTTTGGACCATGGGCTATAGCCTATATCGTACGGCATACTATAGCGCGCCGTTTTTCATCATTTTTGATGATTTGACAAAAATTAAAAAATTAAAAAAAACGATGGGTTATAGCCCATGTTTTTTGAAATTTTGAAAAAAAAGGTTAGCCTCGTTTCTCATCATTTTGGACCATGGGCTATAGCCTATATCGTACGGCATACTATAGCGCGCCGTTTTTCACCATTTTTGATGATTTGACTAAAATGAAAAAATGAAAAAAACGATGGGTTATAGCCCATGTTTTCTGAAATTTTGAAAAAAAAAGTTAGCCTCGTTTCTCATCATTTTGGACCATGGGCTATAGCCCATATCGTACGGCATACTATAGCGCGCCGTTTTTCACCATTTTTGATGATTTGACAAAAAAAAACAAAAAAAAAACGATGGGTTATAGCCCATGTTTTTTGAAATTTTGAAAAAACAAGTTAGCCTCGTTTCTCATCATTTTGGACCATGGGATATAGCCCATATCTTACGGCATACTATAGCGTGCCGTTTTTCATCATTTTTGAGGATTTGAAAAAATGACGAAATGACAAAAACGATGGGTTATAGCCCATGTCTTTTGAAATTTTGGAAAAAAAAAGTTAGCCTCGTTTCTCATCATTTTGGACCATGGGCTATAGCCTATATCGTACGGCATACTATAGCGCGCCGTTTTTCATCATTTTTGATGATTTGACAAAAATTAAAAAATTAAAAAAACGATGGGTTATAGCCCATGTTTTTTGAAATTTTGAAAAAACAAGTTAGCCTCGTTTCTCATCATTTTGGACCATGGGCTATAGCCCATATCGTACGGCATACTATAGCGCGCCGTTTTTCATCATTTTTGAGGATTTGAAAAAAATGACGAAATGACAAAAACGATGGGTTATAGCCCATGTTTTTTGAAATTTTGGAAAAAAAAAGTTAGCCTCGTTTCTCATCATTTTGGACCATGGGCTATAGCCTATATCGTACGGCATACTATAGCGCGCCGTTTTTCATCATTTTTGATGATTTGACAAAAATTAAAAAATTAAAAAAAACGATGGGTTATAGCCCATGTTTTTTGAAATTTTGAAAAAAAAGGTTAGCCTCGTTTCTCATCATTTTGGACCATGGGCTATAGCCTATATCGTACGGCATACTATAGCGCGCCGTTTTTCACCATTTTTGATGATTTGACTAAAATGAAAAAATGAAAAAAACGATGGGTTATAGCCCATGTTTTTTGAAATTTTGAAAAAAAAAGTTAGCCTCGTTTTTCATCATTTTGGACCATGGGCTATAGCCCATATCGTACGGCATACTATAGCGCGCCGTTTTTCATCATTTTTGATGATTTGACAAAAAAAAACAAAAAAAAACGATGGGTTATAGCCCATGTTTTTTGAAATTTTGAAAAAAAAAGTTAGCCTCGTTTCTCATCATTTTGGACCATGGGCTATAGCCCATATCGTACGGCATACTATAGCGCGCCGTTTTTCATCATTTTTGATGATTTGACAAAAAAAAACAAAAAAAAAACGATGGGTTATAGCCCATGTTTTTTGAAATTTTGAAAAAACAAGTTAGCCTCGTTTCTCATCATTTTGGACCATGGGATATAGCCCATATCTTACGGCATACTATAGCGTGCCGTTTTTCATCATTTTTGAGGATTTGAAAAAAATGACGAAATGACAAAAACGATGGGTTATAGCCCATGTTTTTTGAAATTTTGAAAAAAAAAGTTAGCCTCGTTTCTCATGATTTTGGACCGTGGGCTATAGCCTATATCGTACGGCATACTATAGCGCGCCGTTTTTCATCATTTTTGATGATTTGACAAAAATGAAAAAATGAAAAAAAACGATGGGTTATAGCCCATGTTTTTTGACATTTTGAAAAAAAAAGTTAGCCTCGTTTCTCATCATTTTGGACCATGGGCTATAGCCTATATCGTACGGCATACTATAGCGCGCCGTTTTTCATCATTTTTGATGATTTGACAAAAATGAAAAAATGAAAAAAACGATGGGTTATAGCCCATGTTTTTTGAAATTTTGAAAAAAAAGTTAGCCTCGTTTCTCATCATTTTGGACCATGGGCTATAGCCTATATCGTACGGCATACTATAGCGCGCCGTTTTTCATCATTTTTGATGATTTGAAAAAAATGACGAAATGACAAAAACGATGGGTTATAGCCCATGTTTTTTGAAATTTTGAAAAAAAAAAGTTAGCCTCGTTTCTCATCATTTTGGACCATGGGCTATAGCCTATATCGTACGGCATACTATAGCGCGCCGTTTTTCATCATTTTTGATGATTTGACAAAAATGAAAAATTGAAAAAAACGATGGGTTATAACCCATGTTTTTTGACATTTTGAAAAAAAAAGTTAGCCTCGTTTCTCATCATTTTGGACCATGGGCTATAGCCTATATCGTACGGCATACTATAGCGCGCCGTTTTTCATCATTTTTGATGATTTGACAAAAATGAAAAAATGAAAAAAACGATGGGTTATAGCCCATGTTTTTTGAAATTTTGAAAAAAAAGTTAGCCTCGTTTCTCATCATTTTGGACCATGGGCTATAGCCTATATCGTACGGCATACTATAGCGCGCCGTTTTTCATCATTTTTGATGATTTGAAAAAAATGACGAAATGACAAAAACGATGGGTTATAGCCCATGTTTTTTGAAATTTTGGAAAAAAAAGTTAGCCTCGTTTCTCATCATTTTGGACCATGGGCTATAGCCTATATCGTACGGCATACTATAGCGCGCCGTTTTTCATCATTTTTGATGATTTGACAAAAATGAAAAAATGAAAAAAACGATGGGTTATAGCCCATGTTTTTTGAAATTTTGAAAAAAAAAGTTAGCCTCGTTTTTCATCATTTTGGACCATGGGCTATAGCCCATATCGTACGGCATACTATAGCGCGCCGTTTTTCATCATTTTTGATGATTTGACAAAAAAAAACAAAAAAAAAACGATGGGTTATAGCCCATGTTTTTTGAAATTTTGGAAAAAAAAGTTAGCCTCGTTTCTCATCATTTTGGACCATGGGCTATAGCCCATATCGTACGGCATACTATAGCGCGCCGTTTTTCATCATTTTTGATGATTTGACAAAAAAAAACAAAAAAAAAACGATGGGTTATAGCCCATGTTTTTTGAAATTTTGAAAAAACAAGTTAGCCTCGTTTCTCATCATTTTGGACCATGGGATATAGCCCATATCTTACGGCATACTATAGCGTGCCGTTTTTCATCATTTTTGAGGATTTGAAAAAAATGACGAAATGACAAAAACGATGGGTTATAGCCCATGTTTTTTGAAATTTTGAAAAAAAAAGTTAGCCTCGTTTCTCATGATTTTGGACCGTGGGCTATAGCCTATATCGTACGGCATACTATAGCGCGCCGTTTTTCATCATTTTTGATGATTTGACAAAAATGAAAAAATGAAAAAAAACGATGGGTTATAGCCCATGTTTTTTGACATTTTGAAAAAAAAAGTTAGCCTCGTTTCTCATCATTTTGGACCATGGGCTATAGCCTATATCGTACGGCATACTATAGCGCGCCGTTTTTCATCATTTTTGATGATTTGACAAAAATGAAAAAATGAAAAAAAACGATGGGTTATAGCCCATGTTTTTTGAAATTTTGAAAAAAAAGTTAGCCTCGTTTCTCATCATTTTGGACCATGGGCTATAGCCTATATCGTACGGCATACTATAGCGCGCCGTTTTTCATCATTTTTGATGATTTGAAAAAAATGACGAAATGACAAAAACGATGGGTTATAGCCCATGTTTTTTGAAATTTTGAAAAAAAAAAGTTAGCCTCGTTTCTCATCATTTTGGACCATGGGCTATAGCCTATATCGTACGGCATACTATAGCGCGCCGTTTTTCATCATTTTTGATGATTTGACAAAAATGAAAAATTGAAAAAAACGATGGGTTATAACCCATGTTTTTTGACATTTTGAAAAAAAAAGTTAGCCTCGTTTCTCATCATTTTGGACCATGGGCTATAGCCTATATCGTACGGCATACTATAGCGCGCCGTTTTTCATCATTTTTGATGATTTGACAAAAATGAAAAAATGAAAAAAACGATGGGTTATAGCCCATGTTTTTTGAAATTTTGAAAAAAAAGTTAGCCTCGTTTCTCATCATTTTGGACCATGGGCTATAGCCTATATCGTACGGCATACTATAGCGCGCCGTTTTTCATCATTTTTGATGATTTGAAAAAAATGACGAAATGACAAAAACGATGGGTTATAGCCCATGTTTTTTGAAATTTTGAAAAAAAAAAGTTAGCCTCGTTTCTCATCATTTTGGACCATGGGCTATAGCCTATATCGTACGGCATACTATAGCGCGCCGTTTTTCATCATTTTTGATGATTTGACAAAAATGAAAAATTGAAAAAAACGATGGGTTATAACCCATGTTTTTTGAAATTTTGGAAAAAAAAGTTAGCCTCGTTTCTCATCATTTTGGACCATGGGCTATAGCCTATATCGTACGGCATACTATAGCGCGCCGTTTTTCATCATTTTTGATGATTTGACAAAAAAAAAAAAAAAAAAAACGATGGGTTATAGCCCATGTTTTTTGAAATTTTGAAAAAAAAAGTTAGCCTCGTTTCTCATCATTTTGGACCATGGGCTATAGCCCATATCGTACGGCATACTATAGCGCGCCGTTTTTCATCATTTTTGAGGATTTGAAAAAAATGACGAAATGACAAAAACGATGGGTTATAGCCCATGTTTTTTGAAATTTTGAAAAAAAAAAGTTAGCCTCGTTTCTCATCATTTTGGACCATGGGCTATAGCCTATATCGTACGGCATACTATAGCGCGCCGTTTTTCATCATTTTTGATGATTTGACAAAAATGAAAAAATGAAAAAAACGATGGGTTATAGCCCATGTTTTTTGAAATTTTGAAAAAAAAGTTAGCCTCGTTTCTCATCATTTTGGACCATGGGCTATAGCCTATATCGTACGGCATACTATAGCGCGCCGTTTTTCATCATTTTTGATGATTTGACAAAAATGAAAAAATGAAAAAAAACGATGGGTTATAGCCCATGTTTTTTGAAATTTTGAAAAAAAAGTTAGCCTCGTTTCTCATCATTTTGGACCATGGGCTATAGCCTATATCGTACGGCATACTATAGCGCGCCGTTTTTCATCATTTTTGATGATTTGACAAAACAAAACAAAAAACGATGGGTTATAGCCCATGTTTTTTGAAATTTTGAAAAAAAAAGTTAGCCTCGTTTCTCATCATTTTGGACCATGGGCTATAGCCCATATCGTACGGCATACTATAACGCGCCGTTTTTCATCATTTTTGAGGATTTGAAAAAAATGACGAAATGACAAAAACGATGGGTTATAGCCCATGTTTTTTGAAATTTTGAAAAAAAAAAGTTAGCCTCGTTTCTCATCATTTTGGACCATGGGCTATAGCCTATATCGTACGGCATACTATAGCGCGCCGTTTTTCATCTTTTTTGATGATTTGACAAAAATGAAAAAATGAAAAAAAAACGATGGGTTATAGCCCATGTTTTTTTAAATTTTGAAAAAAAAGGTTAGCCTCGTTTCTCATCATTTTGGACCATGGGCTATAGCCCATATCGTACGGCATACTATAGCGCGCCGTTTTTCATCATTTTTGAGGATTTGAAAAAAATGACGAAATGACAAAAACGATGGGTTATAGCCCATGTTTTTTGAAATTTTGGAAAAAAAAGTTAGCCTCGTTTCTCATCATTTTGGACCATGGGCTATAGCCTATATCGTACGGCATACTATAGCGCGCCGTTTTTCATCATTTTTGATGATTTGACAAAAATGAAAAAATGAAAAAAACGATGGGTTATAGCCCATGTTTTTTGAAATTTTGAAAAAAAAACTTAGCCTCGTTTCTCATCATTTTGGACCATGGGCTATAGCCCATATCGTACGGCATACTATAGCGCGCCGTTTTTCATCATTTTTGAGGATTTGAAAAAAATGACGAAATGACAAAAACGATGGGTTATAGCCCATGTTTTTTGAAATTTTGAAAAAAAAAAGTTAGCCTCGTTTCTCATCATTTTGGACCATGGGCTATAGCCTATATCGTACGGCATACTATAGCGCGCCGTTTTTCATCATTTTTGATGATTTGACAAAAATGAAAAAATGAAAAGAAAACGATGGGTTATAGCCCATGTTTTTTGAAATTTTGAAAAAAAAAGTTAGCCTCGTTTCTCATCATTTTGGACCATGGGCTATAGCCCATATCGTACGGCATACTATAGCGCGCCGTTTTTCATCATTTTTGAGGATTTGAAAAAAATGACGAAATGACAAAAACGATGGGTTATAGCCCATGTTTTTTGAAATTTTGGAAAAAAAAGTTAGCCTCGTTTCTCATCATTTTGGACCATGGGCTATAGCCTATATCGTACGGCATACTATAGCGGGCCGTTTTTCATCATTTTTGATGATTTGACAAAAATGAAAAAATGAAAAAAAACGATGGGTTATAGCCCATGTTTTTTGAAATTTTGAAAAAAAAAGTTAGCCTCGTTTCTCATCATTTTGGACCATGGGCTATAGCCCATATCGTACGGCATACTATAGCGCGCCGTTTTTCATCATTTTTGAGGATTTGAAAAAAATGACGAAATGACAAAAACGATGGGTTATAGCCCATGTTTTTTGAAAATTTGGAAAAAAAAGTTAGCCTCGTTTCTCATCATTTTGGACCATGGGCTATAGCCTATATCGTACGGCATACTATAGCGCGCCGTTTTTCATCATTTTTGATGATTTGACAAAAATGAAAAAATGAAAAAAAACGATGGGTTATATAGCCCATGTTTTTTGAAATTTTGAAAAAAAAAGTTAGCCTCGTTTCTCATCATTTTGGACCATGGGCTATAGCCTATATCGTACGGCATACTATAGCGCGCCGTTTTTCATCATTTTTGATGATTTGACAAAAATGAAAAAATGAAAAAAAACGATGGGTTATAGCCCATGTTTTTTGAAATTTTGAAAAAAAAAGTTAGCCTCGTTTCTCATCATTTTGGACCATGGGCTATAGCCTATATCGTACGGCATACTATAGCGCGCCGTTTTTCATCATTTTTGATGATTTGACAAAAATGAAAAAATGAAAAAAAAACGATGGGTTATAGCCCATGTTTTTTGAAATTTTGAAAAAAAAAGTTAGCCTCGTTTCTCATCATTTTGGACCATGGGCTATAGCCTATATCGTACGGCATACTATAGCGCGCCGTTTTTCATCATTTTTGATGATTTGGAAAAAAAAAACAAAAAAAAAAAAACGATGGGTTATAGCCTATGTTTTTTGAAATTTTGAAAAAAAAAGTTAGCCTCGTTTCTCATCATTTTGGACCATGGGCTATAGCCCATATCGTACGGCATACTATAGCGCGCCGTTTTTCATCATTTTTGAGGATTTGAAAAAAATGACGAAATGACAAAAACGATGGGTTATAGCCCATGTTTTTTGAAATTTTGGAAAAAAAAAGTTAGCCTCGTTTCTCATCATTTTGGACCATGGGCTATAGCCTATATCGTACGGCATACTATAGCGCGCCGTTTTTCATCATTTTTGATGATTTGACAAAAATGAAAAAATGAAAAAAACGATGGGTTATAGCCCATGTTTTTTGAAATTTTGAAAAAAAAGTTAGCCTCGTTTCTCATCATTTTGGACCATGGGCTATAGCCTATATCGTACGGCATACTATAGCGGGCCGTTTTTCATCATTTTTGATGATTTGACAAAAATGAAAAAATGAAAAAAACGATGGGTTATAGCCCATGTTTTTTGAAATTTTGAAAAAAAAGGTTAGCCTCGTTTCTCATCATTTTGGACCATGGGCTATAGCCTATATCGTACGGCATACTATAGCGCGCCGTTTTTCATCATTTTTGATGATTTGACAAAAATGAAAAAATGAAAAAAACGATGGGTTATAGCCCATGTTTTTTGAAATTTTGGAAAAAAAAAGTTAGCCTCGTTTCTCATCATTTTGGACCATGGGCTATAGCCTATATCGTACGGCATACTATAGCGGGCCGTTTTTCATCATTTTTGATGATTTGACAAAAATGAAAAAATGAAAAAAACGATGGGTTATAGCCCATGTTTTTTGAAATTTTGAAAAAAAAAGTTAGCCTCGTTTCTCATCATTTTGGACCATGGGCTATAGCCCATATCGTACGGCATACTATAGCGCGCCGTTTTTCATCATTTTTGAGGATTTGAAAAAAATGACGAAATGACAAAAACGATGGGTTATAGCCCATGTTTTTTGAAATTTTGAAAAAAATAAGTTAGCCTCGTTTCTCATCATTTTGGACCATGGGCTATAGCCTATATCGTACGGCATACTATAGCGCGCCGTTTTTCATCATTTTTGATGATTTGACAAAAATGAAAAAATGAAATAAACGATGGGTTATAGCCCATGTTTTTTGAAATTTTGAAAAAAAAGTTAGCCTCGTTTCTCATCATTTTGGACCATGGGCTATAGCCTATATCGTACGGCATACTATAGCGCGCCGTTTTTCATCATTTTTGATGATTTGACAAAAATGAAAAAATGAAAAAAAACGATGGGTTATAGCCCATGTTTTTTGAAATTTTGAAAAAAAAGTTAGCCTCGTTTCTCATCATTTTGGACCATGGGCTATAGCCTATATCGTACGGCATACTATAGCGCGCCGTTTTTCATCATTTTTGATGATTTGACAAAAAAAAAAAAAAAACGATGGGTTATAGCCCATGTTTTTTGAAATTTTGAAAAAAAAAGTTAGCCTCGTTTCTCATCATTTTGGACCATGGGCTATAGCCCATATCGTACGGCATACTATAGCGCGCCGTTTTTCATCATTTTTGAGGATTTGAAAAAAATGACGAAATGACAAAAACGATGGGTTATAGCCCATGTTTTTTGAAATTTTGAAAATAAAAAGTTAGCCTCGTTTCTCATCATTTTGGACCATGGGCTATAGCCTATATCGTACGGCATACTATAGCGCGCCGTTTTTCATCATTTTTGATGATTTGACAAAAATGAAAAAATGAAAAAAAAACGATGGGTTATAGCCCATGTTTTTTGAAATTTTGAAAAAAAAAGTTAGCCTCGTTTCTCATCATTTTGGACCATGGGCTATAGCCCATATCGTACGGCATACTATAGCGCGCCGTTTTTCATCATTTTTGAGGATTTGAAAAAAATGACGAAATGACAAAAACGATGGGTTATAGCCCATGTTTTTTGAAATTTTGGAAAAAAAAGTTAGCCTCGTTTCTCATCATTTTGGACCATGGGCTATAGCCTATATCGTACGGCATACTATAGCGCGCCGTTTTTCATCATTTTTGATGATTTGACAAAAATGAAAAAATGAAAAAAAACGATGGGTTATAGCCCATGTTTTTTGAAATTTTGAAAAAAAAAGTTAGCCTCGTTTCTCATCATTTTGGACCATGGGCTATAGCCCATATCGTACGGCATACTATAGCGCGCCGTTTTTCATCATTTTTGAGGATTTGAAAAAAATGACGAAATGACAAAAACGATGGGTTATATCCCATGTTTTTTGAAAATTTGGAAAAAAAAGTTAGCCTCGTTTCTCATCATTTTGGACCATGGGCTATAGCCTATATCGTACGGCATACTATAGCGCGCCGTTTTTCATCATTTTTGATGATTTGACAAAAATGAAAAAATGAAAAAAAACGATGGGTTATAGCCCATGTTTTTTGAAATTTTGAAAAAAAAAGTTAGCCTCGTTTCTCATCATTTTGGACCATGGGCTATAGCCCATATCGTACGGCATACTATAGCGCGCCGTTTTTCATCATTTTTGAGGATTTGACAAAAATGAAAAAATGAAAAAAAACGATGGGTTATAGCCCATGTTTTTTGAAAATTTGAAAAAAAAGTTAGCCTCGTTTCTCATCATTTTGGACCATGGGCTATAGCCTATATCGTACGGCATACTATAGCGCGCCGTTTTTCATCATTTTTGATGATTTGACAAAAATGAAAAAATGAAATAAAAACGATGGGTTATAGCCCATGTTTTTTGAAATTTTGAAAAAAAAAGTTAGCCTCGTTTCTCATCATTTTGGACCATGGGCTATAGCCTATATCGTACGGCATACTATAGCGCGCCGTTTTTCATCATTTTTGATGATTTGACAAAAATTAAAAAATGAAAAAAAACGATGGGTTATAGCCCATGTTTTTTGAAATTTTGAAAAAAAAAGTTAGCCTCGTTTCTCATCATTTTGGACCATGGGCTATAGCCTATATCGTACGGCATACTATAGCGCGCCGTTTTTCATCATTTTTGATGATTTGACAAAAAAAGAAAAAAAACGATGGGTTATAGCCCATGTTTTTTGAAATTTTGAAAAAAAAAGTTAGCCTCGTTTCTCATCATTTTGGACCATGGGCTATAGCCCATATCGTACGGCATACTATAGCGCGCCGTTTTTCATCATTTTTGAGGATTTGAAAAAAATGACGAAATGACAAAAACGATGGGTTATAGCCCATGTTTTTTTAAATTTTGGAAAAAAAAAGTTAGCCTCGTTTCTCATCATTTTGGACCATGGGCTATAGCCTATATCGTACGGCATACTATAGCGCGCCGTTTTTCATCATTTTTGATGATTTGACAAAAATGAAAAAAACGATGGGTTATAGCCCATGTTTTTTGAAATTTTGAAAAAAAAGTTAGCCTCGTTTCTCATCATTTTGGACCATGGGCTATAGCCTATATCGTACAGCATACTATAGCGCGCCGTTTTTCATCATTTTTGATGATTTGACAAAAATTAAAAAATTAAAAAAAACGATGGGTTATAGCCCATGTTTTTTGAAATTTTGAAAAAAAAGTTAGCCTCGTTTCTCATCATTTTGGACCATGGGCTATAGCCTATATCGTACGGCATACTATAGCGCGCCGTTTTTCATCATTTTTGATGATTTGACAAAAATTTAAAAATTTAAAAAAACGATGGGTTATAACCCATGTTTTTTGAAATTTTGAAAAAAAAAGTTAGCCTCGTTTCTCATCATTTTGGACCATGGGCTATAGCCCATATCTTACGGCATACTATAGCGCGCCGTTTTTCATCATTTTTGAGGATTTGAAAAAAATGACGAAATGACAAAAACGATGGGTTATAGCCCATGTTTTTTGAAATTTTGAAAAAAAAAATTAGCCTCGTTTCTCATCATTTTGGACCATGGGCTATAGCCTATATCGTACGGCATACTATAGCGCGCCGTTTTTCATCATTTTTGATGATTTGACAAAAATGAAAAAATGAAAAAAACGATGGGTTATAGCCCATGTTTTTGAAATTTTGAAAAAAAAAGTTAGCCTCGTTTCTCATCATTTTGGACCATGGGCTATAGCCTATATCGTACGGCATACTATAGCGCGCCGTTTTTCATCATTTTTGATGATTTGACAAAAATGAAAAAATGAAAAAAAACGATGGGTTATAGCCCATGTTTTTTGAAATTTTGAAAAAAAAAGTTAGCCTCGTTTCTCATCATTTTGGACCATGGGCTATAGCCCATATCGTACGGCATACTATAGCGCGCCGTTTTTCATCATTTTTGAGGATTTGAAAAAAATGACGAAATGACAAAAACGATGGGTTATAGCCCATGTTTTTTGAAATTTTGGAAAAAAAAGTTAGCCTCGTTTCTCATCATTTTGGACCATGGGCTATAGCCTATATCGTACGGCATACTATAGCGCGCCGTTTTTCATCATTTTTGATGATTTGACAAAAATGAAAAAATGAAAAAAAACGATGGGTTATAGCCCATGTTTTTTGAAATTTTGAAAAAAAAAGTTAGCCTCGTTTCTCATCATTTTGGACCATGGGCTATAGCCCATATCGTACGGCATACTATAGCGCGCCGTTTTTCATCATTTTTGAGGATTTGAAAAAAATGACGAAATGACAAAAACGATGGGTTATAGCCCATGTTTTTTGAAATTTTGGAAAAAAAAGTTAGCCTCGTTTCTCATCATTTTGGACCATGGGCTATAGCCTATATCGTACGGCATACTATAGCGCGCCGTTTTTCATCATTTTTGATGATTTGACAAAAATGAAAAAATGAAAAAAACGATGGGTTATAGCCCATGTTTTTTGAAATTTTGAAAAAAAAAGTTAGCCTCGTTTCTCATCATTTTGGACCATGGGCTATAGCCCATATCGTACGGCATACTATAGCGCGCCGTTTTTCATCATTTTTGAGGATTTGAAAAAAATGACGAAATGACAAAAACGATGGGTTATAGCCCATGTTTTTTGAAATTTTGAAAAAAAAAAGTTAGCCTCGTTTCTCATCATTTTGGACCATGGGCTATAGCCTATATCGTACGGCATACTATAGCGCGCCGTTTTTCATCATTTTTGATGATTTGACAAAAATGAAAAAAACGATGGGTTATAGCCCATGTTTTTTGAAATTTTGAAAAAAAAGTTAGCCTCGTTTCTCATCATTTTGGACCATGGGCTATAGCCTATATCGTACGGCATACTATAGCGCGCCGTTTTTCATCATTTTTGATGATTTGACAAAAATTAAAAAATTAAAAACAACGATGGGTTATAGCCCATGTTTTTTGAAATTTTGAAAAAAAAAATTAGCCTCGTTTCTCATCATTTTGGACCATGGGCTATAGCCTATATCGTACGGCATACTATAGCGCGCCGTTTTTCATCATTTTTGATGATTTGACAAAAATGAAAAAATGAAAAAAACGATGGGTTATAGCCCATGTTTTTGAAATTTTGAAAAAAAAAGTTAGCCTCGTTTCTCATCATTTTGGACCATGGGCTATAGCCTATATCGTACGGCATACTATAGCGCGCCGTTTTTCATCATTTTTGATGATTTGACAAAAATGAAAAAATGAAAAAAAAACGATGGGTTATAGCCCATGTTTTTTGAAATTTTGAAAAAAAAAAGTTAGCCTCGTTTCTCATCATTTTGGACCATGGGCTATAGCCTATATCGTACGGCATACTATAGCGCGCCGTTTTTCATCATTTTTGATGATTTGACAAAAATGAAAAAATGAAAAAAAACGATGGGTTATAGCCCATGTTTTTTGAAATTTTGAAAAAAAAAGTTAGCCTCGTTTCTCATCATTTTGGACCATGGGCTATAGCCCATATCGTACGGCATACTATAGCGCGCCGTTTTTCATCATTTTTGAGGATTTGAAAAAAATGACGAAATGACAAAAACGATGGGTTATAGCCCATGTTTTTTGAAATTTTGGAAAAAAAAGTTAGCCTCGTTTCTCATCATTTTGGACCATGGGCTATAGCCTATATCGTACGGCATACTATAGCGCGCCGTTTTTCATCATTTTTGATGATTTGACAAAAATGAAAAAATGAAAAAAAACGATGGGTTATAGCCCATGTTTTTTGAAATTTTGAAAAAAAAAGTTAGCCTCGTTTCTCATCATTTTGGACCATGGGCTATAGCCCATATCGTACGGCATACTATAGCGCGCCGTTTTTCATCATTTTTGAGGATTTGAAAAAAATGACGAAATGACAAAAACGATGGGTTATAGCCCATGTTTTTTGAAATTTTGGAAAAAAAAGTTAGCCTCGTTTCTCATCATTTTGGACCATGGGCTATAGCCTATATCGTACGGCATACTATAGCGCGCCGTTTTTCATCATTTTTGAGGATTTGAAAAAAATGACGAAATGACAAAAACGATGGGTTATAGCCCATGTTTTTTGAAATTTTGGAAAAAAAAGTTAGCCTCGTTTCTCATCATTTTGGACCATGGGCTATAGCCTATATCGTACGGCATACTATAGCGCGCCGTTTTTCATCATTTTTGATGATTTGACAAAAATGAAAAAATGAAAAAAACGATGGGTTATAGCCCATGTTTTTTGAAATTTTGAAAAAAAAAGTTAGCCTCGTTTCTCATCATTTTGGACCATGGGCTATAGCCCATATCGTACGGCATACTATAGCGCGCCGTTTTTCATCATTTTTGATGATTTGACAAAAATGAAAAAATGAAAAAAACGATGGGTTATAGCCCATGTTTTTTGAAATTTTGAAAAAAAAAGTTAGCCTCGTTTCTCATCATTTTGGACCATGGGCTATAGCCCATATCGTACGGCATACTATAGCGCGCCGTTTTTCATCATTTTTGAGGATTTGAAAAAAATGACGAAATGACAAAAACGATGGGTTATAGCCCATGTTTTTTGAAATTTTGAAAAAAAAAAGTTAGCCTCGTTTCTCATCATTTTGGACCATGGGCTATAGCCTATATCGTACGGCATACTATAGCGCGCCGTTTTTCATCATTTTTGATGATTTGACAAAAATGAAAAAAACGATGGGTTATAGCCCATGTTTTTTGAAATTTTGAAAAAAAAGTTAGCCTCGTTTCTCATCATTTTGGACCATGGGCTATAGCCTATATCGTACGGCATACTATAGCGCGCCGTTTTTCATCATTTTTGATGATTTGACAAAAATTAAAAAATTAAAAACAACGATGGGTTATAGCCCATGTTTTTTGAAATTTTGAAAAAAAAAATTAGCCTCGTTTCTCATCATTTTGGACCATGGGCTATAGCCTATATCGTACGGCATACTATAGCGCGCCGTTTTTCATCATTTTTGATGATTTGACAAAAATGAAAAAATGAAAAAAACGATGGGTTATAGCCCATGTTTTTGAAATTTTGAAAAAAAAAGTTAGCCTCGTTTCTCATCATTTTGGACCATGGGCTATAGCCTATATCGTACGGCATACTATAGCGCGCCGTTTTTCATCATTTTTGATGATTTGACAAAAATGAAAAAATGAAAAAAAAACGATGGGTTATAGCCCATGTTTTTTGAAATTTTGAAAAAAAAAAGTTAGCCTCGTTTCTCATCATTTTGGACCATGGGCTATAGCCTATATCGTACGGCATACTATAGCGCGCCGTTTTTCATCATTTTTGATGATTTGACAAAAATGAAAAAATGAAAAAAAACGATGGGTTATAGCCCATGTTTTTTGAAATTTTGAAAAAAAAAGTTAGCCTCGTTTCTCATCATTTTGGACCATGGGCTATAGCCCATATCGTACGGCATACTATAGCGCGCCGTTTTTCATCATTTTTGAGGATTTGAAAAAAATGACGAAATGACAAAAACGATGGGTTATAGCCCATGTTTTTTGAAATTTTGGAAAAAAAAGTTAGCCTCGTTTCTCATCATTTTGGACCATGGGCTATAGCCTATATCGTACGGCATACTATAGCGCGCCGTTTTTCATCATTTTTGATGATTTGACAAAAATGAAAAAATGAAAAAAAACGATGGGTTATAGCCCATGTTTTTTGAAATTTTGAAAAAAAAAGTTAGCCTCGTTTCTCATCATTTTGGACCATGGGCTATAGCCCATATCGTACGGCATACTATAGCGCGCTGTTTTTCATCATTTTTGAGGATTTGAAAAAAATGACGAAATGACAAAAACGATGGGTTATAGCCCATGTTTTTTGAAATTTTGGAAAAAAAAGTTAGCCTCGTTTCTCATCATTTTGGACCATGGGCTATAGCCTATATCGTACGGCATACTATAGCGCGCCGTTTTTCATCATTTTTGATGATTTGACAAAAATGAAAAAATGAAAAAAAACGATGGGTTATAGCCCATGTTTTTTGAAATTTTGAAAAAAAAAGTTAGCCTCGTTTCTCATCATTTTGGACCATGGGCTATAGCCCATATCGTACGGCATACTATAGCGCGCCGTTTTTCATCATTTTTGAGGATTTGAAAAAAATGACGAAATGACAAAAACGATGGGTTATAGCCCATGTTTTTTGAAATTTTGAAAAAAAAAAGTTAGCCTCGTTTCTCATCATTTTGGACCATGGGCTATAGCCTATATCGTACGGCATACTATAGCGCGCCGTTTTTCATCATTTTTGATGATTTGACAAAAATGAAAAAAACGATGGGTTATAGCCCATGTTTTTTGAAATTTTGAAAAAAAAGTTAGCCTCGTTTCTCATCATTTTGGACCATGGGCTATAGCCTATATCGTACGGCATACTATAGCGCGCCGTTTTTCATCATTTTTGATGATTTGACAAAAATTAAAAAATTAAAAACAACGATGGGTTATAGCCCATGTTTTTTGAAATTTTGAAAAAAAAAGTTAGCCTCATTTCTCATCATTTTGGACCATGGGCTATAGCCTATATCGTACGGCATACTATAGCGCGCCGTTTTTCATCATTTTTGATGATTTGACAAAAATTTAAAAATTTAAAAAAACGATGGGTTATAGCCCATGTTTTTTGAAATTTTGAAAAAAAAAGTTAGCCTCGTTTCTCATCATTTTGGACCATGGGCTATAGCCCATATCTTACGGCATACTATAGCGCGCCGTTTTTCATCATTTTTGAGGATTTGAAAAAAATGACGAAATGACAAAAACGATGGGTTATAGCCCATGTTTTTTGAAATTTTGAAAAAAAAAATTAGCCTCGTTTCTCATCATTTTGGACCATGGGCTATAGCCTATATCGTACGGCATACTATAGCGCGCCGTTTTTCATCATTTTTGATGATTTGACAAAAATGAAAAAATGAAAAAAACGATGGGTTATAGCCCATGTTTTTTGAAATTTTGAAAAAAAAAGTTAGCCTCGTTTCTCATCATTTTGGACCATGGGCTATAGCCTATATCGTACGGCATACTATAGCGCGCCGTTTTTCATCATTTTTGATGATTTGACAAAAATGAAAAAATGAAAAAAAAACGATGGGTTATAGCCCATGTTTTTTGAAATTTTGAAAAAAAAAGGTTATCCTCGTTTCTCATCATTTTGGACCATGGGCTATAGCCCATATCGTACGGCATACTATAGCACGACGTTTTTCATCATTTTTGAGGATTTTGAAACCATGGACCATGGACCATGGACCTTTTTCGTGATTTTACTCAAATCCATGGCCATTGATTAGGAATAGGCTAATGACTGGAAGACAAGAACAAATGCTACATTTTCAGTAGTTTTATTGAAAAATGCCTCTTCTGTTTCAGAAATAAATAAGAAAATAAGGCTGTGGAATTCACAAATGTGCAGTTAAAACATGAGAAAAGCAATTCTATGTCCATAGTCTTGCACGCAAATCCCAACTGCATTGATACAAAACAACAACTATTTTCTGATTTAGAAATACTTAACGTCCCTAAATATACAACACAGACATGCAATTCCACCTTTGGTAACAAAAATATTGTCAGCTGTGAATTGTTACAATATTTCAGATTAACTTTGGTTTACAGGACTTGGAAAAGCCACAATGACCAATCGGTGCATGAACTGGAATGGAGATGTGGATAAAATCATTATGGCAAACAGATTTACATTGTGAATTTGTTTTCCCTAACTGTGAAGTAAACATAGCTTTTTGGAAAGCATTGACAAACATACATACTACTCTTGACATATTTGTTGATTTTCACATGATTAGTGCATTGCACATTGGACTCCGATAAACACTTGATGCAGTTATATTACAAGCAGAGACAATTAAGGGAACAGTTAGCAAGCACACAGGTTTTGTAATGAAAGAACATCGAGAGTTTTGTACTCTTCTTGCTAAACTTGTCTCACGTTGGCAAAATATATATGTTCAACAAAGCCAGGGGTATCAAACCCGTAGAGTTTTTATCAAGTCATACTTACATGTGACCATTGAAATAATTTTAATATAGCACTTTTTTGAGAACTCATGTTTGTGCCTATGATGGTATTCTCTCAGTATCTCTTGGTAGTGACCGCTTTCCTCGCTGGTTTCGTGTGTAACCAGGTGACTGTATTGTCTCATAATCTTCGGCTGGTTCCTCAGGTATAGACACGACCGCAGGCTCGGGCTCGTAGTGATTGGCTAGAAAATATTTAAGTTTGGCCAATCAAAAAAAAGGGTTCATTCTACATTATTTCATCTTAACATGCTCAACATACGTTTAGTGTTACATTGCACAATGCTATGGGAATCTGGCATGGTTGTTTCCTTCTTAAGATGCCAGGAGAGTTTTGAAAACCTCTTATTTTTAAACCTCAAAAATACAAAATAACAACCCGAAAACAAAACAAAAACACAAAATGTAAGGATGGCATTGACAATAACACATTCTGGACTGATATTTGTCTCAATTTCCTTTCTAATCCTAAAACCCGCTGAGGTATTAGATAAGAATATAGGACATCATCAAGTAAAATAAAAAATAAAATAAAAAACAACAAATCGCAGGAAAACAAACATTGTCAATTCTCAGGCAAACACAAAAAACATGATTAATTGTACAAGTGGCACATGCTTCAGTCTGAACTGGAGCACTAGCTACTGTATATAAATCACTGAATGCATCATAATCAGAGGTTATGCTGGCAGTAAGTAAGCAGAGTGTTATAGGGCACAAGCTCAATACAGATGTTAACTTGATTTTTTTAGTGAATTGTTGACTTTCAAACATCATTTACAAGGCACAAATTAGTTTATTTACAGGTATCACCTCTTCATTGACATGTTAACACTGCTGTTGTCAGTTACGAAATCCCTTTGGTTAGTAGTTGTTTTGGGGTGAAGTTTTGTTTTGTACATGCTCCTTCCTTTGTAGAAAATGCTCTCTCACTCTGTTTTTTCCCCACCGGGTTTTGGGTTCAAGATGCAAACAGGCCAGTAGGTTGCCATCACTGTAGCTTGCAGCTGTGATTGGATGTTAGTGCCAGTCCACTTCTCTGTTTTTTCTTTTTTTTCTCTTTACAGTCTATTGGTTCGTTTTAACGTTGCTCATTAATTATGTCCATGGTGATTAATCCTTACATGCCCCTTTAGTGACCGGGAAAACATCTCAGAAACAGGACTTCAAAGTGTAAGCAGCACAGGCGGCTTAGTTTATTATGCCGTACCTGAAAATAGTTGAAAGAGGGTGTGAGTGTTTTCTGTAGCACAAAGTCATCTGCATTCTGCATCTCATTCTGAGTAACCAAACATCACATACACAACGCATCACATGCCACTTTCAGTATTCTATGTCAAATGTATGGTTTTTGTTTCCTGAATATAGGGGTTCCTCGTGAAAAGATGGCATTCGCTCTCAACAAAAGTGAGAACAATTATTTGCGCTCGTTAACCACTTAAGCTTTGTCTACTTAAGTCGTACAAGAAATAGTGACAAGACGTGCAAACATATAGAAGAGAATAATGCTTGCACACTGAAGGAAACCTAAGAACACCACACCAGGGTTTTCAGATGCAACATTCTTTTCAATAATAATCCATGGTGTGATGCAAAACAAAGATGCTTCCACCATGGATAATAAATATATTGAAAATACTTTAGCAACCCCAGTGTGTGGACATTCCCCTCTTGACGAATCAGTGGGCGAAAAATGTTTACTGTAGCCTATCATTCTCTATAGTCTCAAACATCAATCCGTTGGAACCCTTATATTCTGATCACCATACATTGTCAAAGCAAAAAGGTAGTGCATTGAGTTGCGAATAAAAATTAGTGTGCATCCATTTAACCCGATATGTAATATTGTGCCATGCAAGACCTAAATATTGTTCTATGTACCTGCATATCCTTGTCCATGTCCGTTGTAAGGAATGCCAACACACTGAGAGGAGTCGCAGTACCCTGGAGGTCCTGGTGGTCCCCTCACCCCGGGAGTACCCTGGCGACCCGGAGGGCCACGAGGCCCAGCAGAGCCGGAGGGACCCGGGGAACCCGTTCTCGACTCGCCTGGTGGCCCTGGAGAGATGAGAGAAGGTTCAAATAGGAGGACTCGCTGCCAAGAAGAAAACCCAGTGACATCACCAACGGAAATGATATGGGTCACACTGGTATGTAGTACTGTAATTTAAATATTTAGACAAGCCAATTAAAAGCTTGACCACAAACATACCCCCCAACCCCCAAAAAGTTGTACTTAAGGGGGCTCAGTGCAGTTGCCCCCCGGCCCCCTCTGTCTAGACGCAAAAATCCCAGGGTGGAAATCACCCCCCCTTCTCTCGTTCTCTCTGACTCCCTTAAATGAGCCCATGTGTTGTCAATGAAGCCACCAAGGAAAAGCTCATTGTACAACAATCTGAATCTCCCACCCACACACACACACACACACACACACACACAAGAGTGAGTCATCCATCCATGTGGGTTTCCTCCTACTACTGCTCAGTCTGTTCTCACTTCATTCATAGAAAGACAGACATGGCAGTGTTTGGATTGGGGTCGGCAACACATCAATAGAAGATGCCTGCCGTTTCCCACTACCCCCCCCCACCAATGATAGGCAATCGTCTGAGGTGGTTGGTGGGCTTTTCCGAGGAAGCAAACTGAATATCGGTTGCAGCCGAGACTCGTATTGTGGCCAATTCCATGCAGACAGTGTCCTAATAATAACTCGGCCCAGACTAAATACAACATTTTGGTCATTTCCAAACAGTTCCAACAGTATTGAGATCAATTTTTTTTTAAATCCCATATGACTATGAGGCATTTCAATGGAAAGTAGTCACTTTCCATTTAAAGTAGGCTACAATAGTTCACGCATTGTGGAATAATTTTCTTTGGCAGAATGTGGGTTTCGCAGAATAGCTATTATGTGCACGAGCTGTAAATCATTAAAAAATGAAATAATTGGGAATACAATTCCAAGTATTCCCCAAGTGGTGAACGAAGGTACTGCACAGTAAAATCCTCAGTGTAAATGTATCCATTCTGTACCTCAGAAGAACCCTGTATAAATGTAACCTGTGTATAAATGTAACCTGTGAGGGTACACTCTCTGAGTTAAATTAACACTGAAGATTGTACCGTAGACACACAATATGTAAATCACGCCTGCTCTTTGGCGCCTGTGATTTTAATTGGACCAGGAGGAATGGTCACAGCAATGTATAGTGAAAGAAAAGTCACCATTTTGGAACTAAAATGTTAAAAACCTCCCTGGCAGTGAACAGTGAGATACACCAGACCATCTGCAGCTGTTGAAGAACACAAGGTTGTACAGGAAGCCTCCGTGAAGATGCTTTTATGTTCCATGCTTCACTGTGATGCACATGGTGCATAGCAGCCTCATTGTTCATCGTTACATGTCACAGTCACAGCTGCCTTGCAATGTGGACAGCACAGTACAACTAGAAGAGGATGTACTGTGTTCCTTGATGTCAGTGCATGCATCACTAAATTCATACGCTCTACATTAGTGGAACGGACTCGAGATGGTCTGCTCTTATTTCCTTCCACACCAAATGTCTTCGCCATGGAAATGGTGGATCTACAAGCTCACGACGTGTTCCCGCGTGAATGTTCACGCTTGGCATTTATTTCTGCCGAATGTTCCCCCCCGTAATAGGCGGTGATGAGGTTCAGGTGGTTAAACGATGTTCAAGCCCAAATTACTACCTTGAATGTGGTCCCGGGGATCAGACAAAATTGGAATGAAATGGATCTCTCGTGGTCCATAGGGTGAGAGACGAAGGAAAGTCTTACCTGGTGTACCACTGTTTCCTCTTTGTCCTCGCTGTCCAAGTCCTGGACTTCCTCTCTCGCCTTTCTCTCCTTGCAAACCTGGAAAAAGACATCAGAAGGGGCGAAATCAGCAACAGTAACAGTTTGCACTAAAAAAACAAAATGGGTCTGGAGTGACGTACTGTATAGATCAGGAAGAATTAACCATGATGGAAAAGTCTCATGTTACTAGTGTATACTAAAGCTAACCTAATCCATCCATGTGCAAACCTCACAAGGAAATATAATTATGTCATTTCCTTCAGGCCGGATGGAACAGCATGGGTACCGTAAACGTAGTGACTACGGCGTAGTCAAATGCCACTGTGTGCTTAACTACTCTTTTGTCATTCTTCTGTGACACCTTCTGAGACCCTGTGACACCTCCAAAACCACCAGTGGAACCAGCACTTGGGACTGCATACCTCTTTCTCCTGAGTTTCCAGGTTGACCCGGATGACCCGGGGTTCCGCTTCGCCCAGGCTGACCGGGCTCTCCTCGGGTTCCCTGTTCGCCAGAGGGGCCGGCGGGGCCGGGTGGCCCTCCCGTGCTGCTGCGGTATCCAGTGGGAATCTGGTTCAGCATCATGTCGATCCTGCTCATTTGGCCTGCGAGAGGTAAACGACGTGATTTCATGAATTTAACCCATTCTGACCAGAGATCAGATAGAAAAAAATGTCTTCTAAATCCTGACAGTTTTCATTCTGACCTGAGATCAGATTCTAAAAATGTCTTCTATGTCAGTCGCTCTTCGATTTTTCAAAAATAGCAGACCTACAAGCTCGCTATGAGCTTGTAGATCTGCTATTTTTCAATAGCTAAAGCATAACATAATGCTAACACAAAAATGTGTTCCCACGCAAAATGGGTTAAAATAAAATCTCACGACACAGGGGGGATAAAAATGCGTATGGCCAAAGTCCTAATATGCGATTTGTGAAACATGATATCATACTGTGTTCATTGTTTAGGAAACAGCGCTATTTTATATCATAATTGTCAATATGATAAACATTATGATGTTTTAGTAATATTGTTCCTGCTGTTGGCAGTACATACTGTACTGCCAACCAGATGAAGAAATCACAAACAGACTCTTTAACCTTTGCTTTTATGACATTTATGGCAAATGCTTCAAAACATGTTGCTAGTTTGACCACTTAAAATGCTCTAATCTTTAAAAGAAATAGTCAAGTTCCCAATGCATCTGTGATGCGTTTGGAGCTTGTAGCTTCCATGCTTCCATTGAAGACATGCTGGCTTCTTTGGAATTCCAAATGCCTGAACTCAAGTGTGGCGACTTTAATCCATGCGATTTGTAAGGTTTGAAAACAAAACAAAAAACTAGATTTACAGGTGGTGCAAATGTCCTTTAGGCCATTGGTTCAGTGGACGAGCCCCATGGGTTTTATTGTTTTCTGTGTACATTTTAATAACACAAATCTTGCATGGGAGTCCCTGGCACAAAATATGTTCAGATGTGTGCCGGCGGCCAAATACATACTCACTTGCCATCCTTGACATGGAAAAAAGTTAGAGAACCACTGCTTTAGACTAAAGAGACATTCTACTTACTGTTCACGAGCTGTTCACAAACTTGTCTGGCGATGGAGCGCATCATGTTCTGGGATGCAAAGTCTCCCTGAGCAGCAGAGACATTTTAATGAGACCAGTTTGTCTTTATGCCACATTATAATAGTGCATGATTATACGATTCTAATAAACATAATACATACCCTCTCTCCCTTTTCTCCTTTGATGCCAACTGGTCCCTGTTAAAGAGAAGAACGCCATTGTCAGTGACAAGATGAGAAACACGTTGCTTGAGCTTTGAGGCAACACCAGAATGGAACATGAATAACCATGGCTTTAACATTCAAAATAGACAATAGATAGATCCAATGACATCTGACCAATTTAATGCTTAATACTTTTGTGAAAACAATAGACAACTATTGGGTATCTATTATACTGCAGAATCTTCTTCAGATATAAAAGAATATATATAGTGACATGCAAGCATTTCAATCTCAAGTCAAAGCATGGCTTAAGGCAACTTAAACTTGCCAACATAAACAACGCTGAAGCTGAACTCATGAACCTCTATTCTGTCTTTCACCATAACAGGATGTTCCTCACACGTTCACCTGAGAGGACAACGTCCTCTACGGTTTAGTATTGTAACGTAGTGTAATTTCATCATAATGCATTATTTTGTATGTGTTTTGAGTGTTTTTGTATACAGCGTGGTTGTTCCGTTTCATTTGCTCAATAGCTACAGTACATCTGGTACACCGCGTCAGATTTCTATTGCTCAAGTCAGTTCAAATGTGTACACCGTCTATGTCAGACAAAATAAAGTAAAACAAACAAACAAAACACTTCATCATCGTGGTCCGTCCATGGAATCGAGTTGCGTTGCACATACCGCGTTTCCCGTTTCTCCGGCCTTCCCTGGTTTTCCTGAATTTCCCTGTGCTCCTGGATTACCAGGATTTCCCTGGAAAGAAACACAAAAAAAGTGTACTGTAATATTGACCTAGTGCACATTACGTGCACAGCACAAAGTGTAATATTGACCTAGTGCATGTTCACGTGCACAGCACAAAGTGTAATATTGACCTAGTGCATGTTAACGTGCACAGCACAAAGTGTAATATTGACCTAGTGCATGTTAACGTGCACAGCACAAAGTGTAATATTGACCTAGTGCATGTTCACGTGCACAGCACAAAGTGTAATATTGACCTAGTGCATGTTCACGTGCACAGCACAAAGTGTAATATTGACCTAGTGCATGTTCACGTGCACAGCACAAAGTGTAATATTGACCTAGTGCATGTTAACGTGCACAGCACAAAGTGTAATATTGACCTAGTGCATGTTCACGTGCACAGCACAAAGTGTAATATTGACCTAGTGCATGTTAACGTGCACAGCACAAAGTGTAATATTGACCTACTGCTTGTTACTGTACGTGCACAGACCTCATCACCATAACGGCTCACTATTATTGTGATGTGATCAGCTTTCATTTCAGATGTGTGTTTTATGTACATAAGCCCTGTCCGGCTAAATTAGTTGATATAGCATCCAAATCAGTTTAAGCACTTTAACCCTACATACAAGCTCAAGCTTTGTAGATCTGCTATTGACGCTATCCCTTGACACAGAAAACGTTGACAGCCACTGTGATACACCACTCCCAAACGCACTACAGAGGATGTGGAAGACCACATCTAGATGGGATGATTGTTTACTGTACTGTACTGTAATGTACTGTACGCGCCAGCCCATGCTAAGCAGCCTTTTGAAGAATCCAGAACGGTATAGTGCACGTGAATGCCATGTTGGCATGCATGTAGCCCCTGTGGCATTGTGGGACGATTAAGTAGATACAGGCCTAAACCAAACCACAGAAAAAGAAAATGAGATGCCTTGGCCTTTTTCTCTCATAACAGAGGCCGAGAGACTACAGTCTGCGTTTTTATGTGCAGCGCCATTGGAGTGGAACTCCACAACCGGACGGGTAATTGTTTTACATATATCAGGAAATAATGCATGCTCCAAGGGGGTGTTTACTCCCCTTAACACAAAGACACCCCCCCCCCCCCCTCCCCACACACACACACACACACACACACACACACACACACACTGTCCGAAACTGGTACTTTCAGGATTCAAATAAATAAAATAGAGAAAATAGCAGATCTGCAAGCACGATTCTTTTTTGATTCTTTAGTGTGACATTGTAGTATGATCAAGTATAAGGCAGACACACACACACACACACACACTCACCATTGCTCCTGGTGGGCCTCTGGGTCCAGATTGTCCCTCCTTCCCTGGTGGTCCCTGTGCAGAAACAACAATATACGCTGACACGCGGGGTACAACACACTGGGGACCTTAATCCAATACAACGGGTCCTGTTGAGATCTTTCTTTCTTTATATTTCTACCTGAACAGGGTGCTGAATGGGGTGCTGGACAATTCATTACAGTAACATGCATTTACTGCACAAAGAAAACAGTTTTGGCTTGAGGCAAAATGGATAAAATCCAAAGTAACTGTGAGATATGGTAATGCTACTGTACATTACAGTACATGCTGAGCTACGTAAGTGCTCACATGCAAAGCACATGTCTAGGTAGGTGTTGGCTGGATTTATTTGTAGGCTGTCAACAGCATGTGTACATTGAACAGGCTTACCCGTGCTCCGGATGGTCCGACTGGGCCTAGCGGGCCAGCAGACCCGGGAGAACCCTGTAAATAAAGCAGACACACTTAATCAAATGGTAATGATCAGGAAAATAAGATTCATACAGGTCCCAAATGACTGTCTATAAAAATGTCTGCAGTTTCCTAATGATGTAGCCAAAGATGATAGACCATCTGTTTCCCTCCAAACCGGAACTATTTCATTTTCTTTTAAACTGTAGCTGCATGTGTTTATTGGAACCGTGTGCGGGACAATGCTGGCATAATTAGCTTGATTGTGCGAGGGAAACAATACAATGGTGCTAACAGCACTCTGAAGCTGCCCAGGTCTCAATATGTGATTATTCCCATGTCTCACAACTGCCTTATTTCTAGGTCAAAGTAATCAGTGATGAAGTTCTGTCCAGTTGAAGGGTGGAAGTTGGCTGAATGAGAGGTTCCTCAGCCAGAAGATGACGCTGTAATGCCAGGCCATTCAAATGGCCTTGAGAAACCATGGTGATCTTTTCAGAATGCTAAATAAATCCATCTAAATGTCAAAGCCAAGTCGACCTCAGCAAATCTGAGTACCATTGTCTGCATGGAGCCTTTGGACTTGGTACAGCACAGCGTCTACAATCCAAAGAACCTTCAGGAAAACATTAAAAGAGACAGTAGGAACCTTTGGAGCAGTAGTAATCCAATTTTTGGAGGTCGATCTTCTTAAGACTTCTATTCCATCAAGCTAGCGGAGACGAGAGATGTTCAGACCTATACGACAACGTGGTCTCTGGGTCTTTTCACAAAGTCCTTTTCAAGCACCAGAAAAGAACGTGTTCCATTCCCGTGTAAGACGAGTCTGCGCGCCATAATAATTTAACTGCATCAGCTGGCCTTCTACTGTGTGTCAATCAGTGGGCTGATTTCAAGAGTGGGGGGGGGGGCCTCTCGGGGGGATGGCACGGTCTACCTCCCACTTTGAGTGTGGTTTCAGACTCGCCATGTGGACCCATTCCAGGCTCCAGTAGCAATGCTTCTCTCCATGGATAGCCTCCGGTTTCCTGTTCAAAAACCACAGCTGGGGAATAAAAAATAAATTAAAAAAGAGAAAGCAGCACTCACTTGACGACCAAGCAGACCTGCGTCTCCGTTCTCTCCCTTTGGTCCTTGGCGACCCTGAAGGAGGAGTGGGGAGGTGACAGGTTAGAGTTGAAATACCAATCGAGATCACTTCACTTCAAAAAAAGAAGGAAAAACTAATAAACAACCTAACCTGCTCTGGTCTTTCTCTCTTTCACTATAGGCCGCCTATAAATGGGAATGCATTAATATGCATGTGTTGAAAGAGATTCAGAGAAGGAAAGGAGGAAGGAGTCTATCTGGCTGGCAAAAATATAGACCATAATCAGTCAGTCAATCCATCCATCCATCCATGAATCATCTTTAATTACCACACAAATGAGGTGTTGACAGTGCAGACATCAAGTATAAATCACAATCACTGATAGACTAGTATCAGAGAATATTATGATTATATTATATTCATAATTATTGATATATAATATATTGATATATTATATTCATATTCTGCCTTCTTCCTACAAGCTGTCGATCACTTATCACTGGTGTGCATAGGTGTGGTCACTGTGGTGTGTCACATGTGGGCCAGACCGCTCATTTTCGGATATCGGTACCATTAGAGAGGGGACAAAGGTTTCATGTTGGTATGTAGTGAATGGCATAACTCAGCAACTAACGGGCTGATTTGGATGAATCTGCTATCAAAGAATAGGTGTTGAGTTGATTTGAGGTGACTGAAGCAATCCAAGTCCAGTGGCATGTGTCAAAGGTCAATGTCATGGTCATTTTGGCCTCGACCTTTATGTTGACCTTGCCCTCGATAATACAGATGGAATAAAATAAAATTGTGTAGCAAATAGCAAACATAATAAGCTTGATTGTTTTAGTATTTTTTTCCATTATCGCAATAATCTTTCAAGACCCACAGGCTATTTTGTTCTATGACGATGTAAACACCAAATGTCTTGAAAGAAAGAAGAGTGTCTACTTTCATCGGGGGTGGGGGGAGTGTGTTTCTGTTCTTTAATTATTGTATGGCAATTGAATAGAGCTTGTTTTTACCAAAAATTCGGTCTGAGAACAGAAAGCAGAACATTTTATTCTTATAAATCCCATAATACTACTAAACCGTCTTGGATTTGTTTTCATTACTTTTTTTCCTGTTGTCCTCTGATCCGGAAGCCTTAGATTAACTCACATGTTACGGAAGAGCGGCCTCAATCGGAAACACTGAAAACACCAAATGCCGGTCTGTGCGTTGGATTTGAAATGAGGTCTATAGACGGCATTCGCAGTCAATGAGTTAATATAATAATATATCTGTCAACAACTGCAGTTAGGAAACTTGCATAGTCGTGGACATTTACAAGCCCAAAACTCATAGACTACATGTGGTGGAGGGGCTGTGCATATTCAATGAATTGCTAACTGTCCACCATCAACAGTTGTCCATCCACTGTATGGGATCTGGTGCAGATGAGTCTGTGGAGAGCATCTCCATATTCAAGTCTGGTAATTGGCACGGAGGACATGGAGAAATACACTTTCACTACATGGTGGGTGGTCCCAGACAGATACCAGCTACAAGTGAACTAAGTTGAAACATCCCAAGTCTGGCTAAGTTGTTTGAATGAATATAAGTGCTGAAAACAAGTAATTTAATTAAATTGAAAATCAGGGTTTTTCTTCAATAACGTCAGTGCATTCAGTTTTCCACGACCAGCAAAGGCAATCACAGTGTCATAGAAATGTGTAGCGCAACCAGACTCTCACAGAGGTTAATTCTAGTTGTGTGATCCTCATTTACATTCCTTTATTTGAATTTATTGCACATCTTCCTGAGTTGAGTTAATTGTGCGCTGGGATACAACCATGAGTGTCGGAGTTCCTGACTCTTCAAAGTAAAGTCTAAATGTTTTCTCACCTCACCTATCCCATAACCCTGGAGGGTCGTTGGGGCACCACATCCTCATAAAAAAGAGGTATAACTCATGATTCTATGATGTTTCATTCAGAAGTTGTATGATAATTTCAAACATTGTTTTTATTGTGTATTGTGTGTGTGTTTTTTCTTATTTTTTGTTGTCTTTGTGATTTTTCTTGTGGTTGTTTTTTGCTGTTCTTGGCTTTTTTTCTCAATAAAAATTAAGTGAAAAAAATGTTCTCCGTCTCAAGAGTGGCCGCCATCTTGAATTTTCCCAGTATGGCTACCAGAAGGTATAATTCAGCCTGTCTGTTGTTATACTGTATTATGATGCTGGTTAGAAACATCAGAAATGTGCATAACAGTGAATAATTTAGGAGTTTAGACAATGATGAATTATGTAGTTTTGCACCAGAGTATACTCCGCTCCGCTGCCCATCTGCTATCACACCTTTTATCACTCCTGGATGTCAGACAAACAGTACGATAACACATTATGGCCTCTATTTGTGTCAATGCTAAACCCCTTATCCCTAACCTACTTTGCTATTTTGAAAATAATTGTTGAATAGTTCAACTAGCCAATCTACATCGACACATTGTGAGCAAAGTATTTCAAGCTTGTCGATCTGTCACTTTTGACAGAGGTTTCCACCCGACAGAGATTTCCAAAACTTTTCAGAATTCCGATTCAAAAGTAGCAAAAATAGCAGATCTGCAAGTGCAAAACACATCACTATATTCAAGTAGATCAACTATTTTCAACTTTGTATGAGTGCAGTATGACGAAGTTGAAATATCTAGATATACCAGGTTTCAGCAACAATATATACTGTAAGTGCGGTGGCTGACACCTGTATTCTACTGTAGGCTACATAACTGTAGTCCTGGCTTCCAGAAAGCGGCATGCCCATTTCTTGGCAGCAGAGCATACAAGCTGAGTGGAACGGGAGCGGAGCGCGACATTTGTTAACATAGGGGGGAGTGGGTTTATAAAAAGGTAGGAGCAAACTCTGAGCGAGGACCACCTGCCGTTCCAAGCCGCTCCGGTCGGGGCCGCACGCCACATGTTGGGGCACACGTGTTGCGTGTTTGCTGCGTGTTTCCGACACGCAGCAAAATGAAGGCGAGCGATAGAGCGATGGAGCGGGGTGGATCATAGCGCCGGGGCGGGATGGGGAATCAACATGAGCAGATAGCCGCACCACTCGGCTCGTATCCTCTGGTCGCAGTATGCCGTTGTGCTGTCTAACTGCATACACACATGCTTCTATGTGGACCTACCGATGTGTTGCCACTCTTTGTTTGCACCTTGTGTCTAATCTACCTACTACCTGTGCATTCACTCACTGATTTACACCTGCAAAAGATATATATATATATAGATCAGATTGCAATGATATTTGAACTGGAAACTCATTATGTCCCCTCCACATGTGTTCCATTCTGCTGCTGATCAAATGAAGCGATGGGAAAACGAACCGGAACGGGAGACAGTCATGTCACCTTCTTGGAAGCCAGGACTACAGTCATGCACAGATCCTACTGACTGAAGCCAGGACTACAGTCATGCACAGATCCTACTGACTGTGATGATGACCGTGCTTTGTTCTAGACTGGAGTCTAGGCCTAATATCATGCATGAGTGTAGTTTTAGTGGAACTGAATGGAGGTTTTAGGAAGCAGTTAAAGTTGACTCACAGGCTCTCCAGGAATAGACAGTCCGTTAGGGCCTTGTGGACCTGGGGGTCCCATCGTACCTGGAAGACCTGAATCACCGCGGGGACCACTTGGACCCTACAGAATATACCCAAAAACAAAATGGTTAAACGCAGCCACACTTAAAATATACACGCACAAATACTACATGTCCTCAGAGAAGGAGAGCAGCATTTTCACAACAACATAGATGGGAAAAGGATAGTACTGGATACAAGGCCATGAACACCCTAGGTGTACAAATGGATCCCTTACAGGTCCACTAAAGTTTGGTTCCAGTTGAACACTCTCTGCGTTACAGCGTTAAAGGTCCATTTGGTTCGATCATTAAGCAATCATTAACAATCATATGAGTATCAATCATTTGAGAATCGCTGACATGAGAATGAACCACCACAGATAATTTTGAGAAATGTGCCTTTGGAACATTCAACATACTGTATGGCATACAGTATGTTGAGTGGTTCCCAAAACAGTGACACCCCCCCCCCCCCCCAATGGGTCATTGAGTCTCCTAAATCTCTTATGGTGTCCCTGGCACAACATATTTTCAAATGGTACCATGTCCTGTGGGGTTCTTGAAATCACGCCAACAATTGTAATAAACTGTTCGATTTAGGAATTGTTTTTGAGAACTTGACATTATATTGCCTTTATGGTGCAAATGTGTCTTTTACTGGCTGGTAATGTTCAAAACCTTTATATGACCGATGTATTACAAGTCAGAGAAAACGGTCAAAAAGAGCGTGCAGCTTGTAACTTACAGCAGGGCCGCTATCGCCTCTCTCTCCTCGTGGTCCCTTGGTGCCTGGGCTTCCCTACGATAGCAAAGAGAAAGCAGTCGGTGATGATTGAGAGTGAGTGTAAGAACAGGAGCAGATTCCAGAGGTCCTAAAAACGCAAGCCATCAGAAATGATCCTCGCTGAGGTTGCAGAGCACTCATATTCCAGACCTCCTCTTCAAGGAGTCTGCTGCCGTTGTTTTTTTTCCGACGGGCATTTATCTTTTGACACGTCTCCCCAAGCCCCCACGTTGTTTCACATGCCACTGGTTTCGTCCCCCTCTCGATTCCCCTTTCGCGAGGAAAAGGAAAAACACCACTCCCTTTCGCTAGGGATGTCCTTGGTTTGTCTCTCTACTATCAACTACCAAAAGTTTATTTTGGAACTCTGCGTAACTCGGAGTGGGCCATTTTGTTATTTGTACACTCTCACATTTAAATGGGATTTTATTATGTAGCCCACTGCCTCTATGTGATTCGTCTATCTATAATCAGAGAGATATATGGTATTATCGTCATCATCATCATCACCACCACATGAGAAAGGATACAATCAGGCGACTGACAGAGACAGAGCAGGTGATGAGAGACAAGAAGAGAGATGTGTAATGTCTTTACCAAAGGTCCAGCAGGTCCTTGAGGGCCGATGCTGTCCTGAGTGCATGTGCAGGAGTGAGGAAGGGACGGGCACTTGGCCTCATCTCTCTGAAAAGGAAGGATGAGGAGAAGAGATACATGAAAATCAGGTCAGTTTATAAAGAACGCGCATCTTAAAGAGTCCTGGCATGTTCCTCTAGACTTGTGGCAACCCAGAAACTGCATGGGGTAAACTAAAGTGAAGAGTGTTGATGTGAGTGAGTGACAACGCACTGGCAGCTGCGCCTTTGGCATTCCCTTGGAGTTTAAAAGGAGGAGACATATTAGAAAACCTGCGGAAGCCATTATGGAAAAGTGGTTCGTAGAGAAATGGGGATCTAGGACAAAACTCTTTATGGCAGCTAAAATCCTTCAAAATATTTAAAGGAAATTAGCATTTGACATAAGTCATGTAAATGCTACAATCATTGCATTAACATCTGATGCATTAATATCTGATGGAAATTATACACAAATAACTTATAATTGGCTTAACTGCACATGCATCCGGCGGTATTTGACACATCACAGATCATGAGCATGACGATTTGCTATCTGCCTATGATGAAAATAAGTAGTGCTTGTTTCTATGTGATTGGGAGGGTTTATTGACCACATTCAGAATGGTGCTATTAGGCAGGCTACAATGTCCCATTCATTTGTGTCCAGGCAACAATTTCAACGAGGAGCCTATTTCTGAGCCTCCCATTTAGCCTATAGCAACATGTGTGTATCATAAACATTGTAAATTGCAATGCCCCTAAAGGCATAGCCATAGGCTACAGTACATGCGTGAGTAAGAGCCATGATTCCCTGACCATGCATTCCAAACATTGGTCTAAACATTGGGTGATGATGGATAGGAAAAGAAGAAAGAAAAAAAATACAAAAGGGGTGTTTTTTTTTTTCCTGGTTTTCTTCTCCCTCCAAGAGTGCATGTTTTAAATCATCCAAATGGATTCAACATACGACAGAGATAGAGAGAAACAACATCGGCAGGAGAGTACGACTGCTACGTTCAAATGACGTTGAATTACAATAATGACACTTTCCAAAAGCCAGCGAGTTTTCCCTTACCGTGGCAGGCAGATCGCAACATTTGTCCCGCGTGGACCAGCTCTTGCTGCAGACAATATCAAACATCTGGAGCTGGAACTAATAGAGCACAGACAAGGGGAAACAATGAGGGGTGTTACAAATGGCTCCCATTCAGGATGAAAAAGGCACGCTTTGGAGAAATCAGGCCAGCGCAAACCAAGATCGAGACCCTCCGAGAGATGAGAGTGAGAAGTGGCCTGTTGTTAATTGTTGATCGTGCCAGCTACAGTATGGATGAGGATCTGGGTGAATGAATTCAACCTGACAACCTCTGCGACACGCCCCCCAAAACTATTTTTCCCCGCTTTTGAACTTTGAGTACCGGTATGTTTCCTATTTTTTTACTTACTGTTGCAGATAGCCGAAAGAAGCTTGGCTTTTTGTTTAATGCAATAGATGCTGCTTTCCATGGCCTACTAGAAAGAGCTAGAAAAGTGAGGCACTATTCCTCTCTGCTTTAGACTATGGGGACATAATATACAGAAATATACAGAAATGCATCAGCTACCACACAAGTTTGGACTCAGTTTATTATTCTGCCCCTCAGATTTATAACGGGCGACAGCTATAACACCCATCACTGCATACTGTACAATAAGGTTGGATAGCCCCCCTTGTGACTAGGATTGCATTGGTTCTAATTTATCTATAAAGCTTTAATTGGGAGTTCACCCTCTTATTTAAACAATGTAAAACATTTTTTTTTATCATACACGCTCTCAGGACAATTTGATTGATTTGATTGAAATTGAATTGATTTCCTGATTTTCCAGTTTGGAAAATCTGCTTTCAAGTGCTGTGCGCCGCACACCGTTGGAACACTTTACATACTTCACTCAAGTACAGCTCTCTTGTTCCACTAGATCGCTTTCAGTCGGACATATCAATCCCCCCTCCCCCTTTTTTTACTTTGTTGTTGAAATCACGGCACCGCTGAAAAAGAGGTTCCTAGCTCTCAGTGTGTTCTCCAATACCTAAATAAAGGTTGAAATTAAATGAAATAACTTACTGTTGCAGATTGCCTCTTTCCACCTCCAGGCTTGTTTATCTTTCCAAGCACCTCATAGCCTTCCAATGTGATGTTGTTTGCTTCTTTGATGGGCTTCTCTGCCACCTCTTGACAGTCAATCCTGAGCTGAACATTCTCTGGTGAGATGGTGATGTGGAGCTGCGAGAAAGACAAGGGACAGAAGTTTAGAGAAACTTTCAAAATGTTTAATTGCTAAACACCTGGCAGCTTTGTTTCAATACAAATGCTTGGCGTCGGTACCAAGGACATTTACAGCTTTGGAAAAACTTGGTTTGGCATTCAATTTGGCTTGAGAGGGGGAATGACTGCCCCTTTAAAAGACAAAATAAGAAAAATTAACCAAGCGAGTAGGAACAACCTCTGTGAACTTCCTCTGTGATGCTTACAAAGATGCTGATACTGTATTTCACATAATCGCTGCATTTGGTAAAATGTTTAGTCAATCTTGTCTCCACAGAATTATGCTAATTACAGATTCTGACATTACACAAGAGTGGTCAGAGCTTTGGCATGAAACCCATGTTTTGGCATCCAACCCATGCCTTAACAGATGAACGGAACATTAAGAAGAGAAACATACTGTACTGTGTAACAGTTGCCATTTCCATGTAGCATTAGTGATTGTGTAACAACTACAATGACAAGGTGCCAGATTTTGAGATTTCCTGTCCAGGGAATCCTATATACCACATCTTGAAATCATACCATTTGTGGTGCCCCATCAAAAGTGCTACACTTTCCATATTTTCCCCTCACTGTTGCAAATTTCCCCCTGCTGAACAGGCCGACAAGCTTTCTTTCTGTCAGGGGAAAAAAAAAGGAAAAGCAAGCTAACATTTCTCTCCACAGAGTTGTACCAACCACAGGCTAGGCCATAGCTCTTGGCAACCAATCAGAAAATTACAGTTGACTTCCTTGGCAACAGAACAGACCGTCACACAGACCACAGCGGTGTCTGTTACTCCAGGGTTCTGGCTTGGATACGTATATTACACCATGATGCTCTTGAGGGCTTACCAAAATAACTCTCAATGATATACTGGGATGTGCAACTAACACATACAGTATATACATAGATTACCTCATTGACCAATACGTAAACACAATAAATACAGTTCAGTCCCCTGGAAAATAATGATTCATGAAAGCCAGCTTTCCGAACAACCATCGCTATACTGCAGTTGACTTGGCTTATACTGTCAACTTTGTCAAGTGATCTGGACATGCCATGGTCAAGCCATGAATGATGAAGAACGTTTTAGTTCTTCTCTCTCAATAATATGTATTACATATTAGAAATATGTTCCATATGGGGTGTCTCGTGCCTGGTCTGGTTGAGCCAATCTAACTTCTTCTCCTCCTCTGTCACAACCAAGTTCGAGTCCGACTCCAGTCTTGTCTCACATGTACTGTATACCATCTTTCTGCCTTCAGTTTCCTGTCTTTCTACACTCGCCTGTCTAAATAAAGCAGAGCATGGCGAGTATAAATCGAAAGAAAAAAGAAATACGTTCCATGTTGTCCACATTATACAGATAGTATATCTGTATACCTACATCTGGTTACGTTTCAGGTTCTTTCCCCTGGACTCCATCAATATACGTACTTCCATGATTTCTATCAGACTCCGTTGTATTGTTCTTGGCTCGTTCTTTGTCCCCCGTTTGTATTTCCAAACCTATGCCTTCACGCTCACACTTTTGTGCACTCACCATTCCGTTAATGGCCCAGGTGCATTGTGCGTTACCTCCACGAAAATGCAACCGAGAGTTAGCAAGTTAGTGTCGCTGATAATAAAACGGAAATTCAAATGTAAAGCCACTCCATGAAATGGCCGTCTCGGTGGACAGAACGCAATATTGTCTATTAAATCTCCACTTTCATTGACCAATGTTCGCTTTATTGTTGCCAGAATGCAAGCTCCCATGTCCGCTCTGGGAAGACACTGCTCATCAGAGGCCCGGGATTGAAATATTGCATAGAGAGCTACTTTGAGTTAGTCACTAAATCATTTCCCGCATTTCTAGCATGGCTTTTCAGTTCATTAATTCTACTTGGCCAGGTCACAATGAGCAGACTTCTTTAGCAGAAAAGAAAGCATCCAAGTCAAAATACTGTCCTAAACGGCGGAGTACAAAGAGTGCAGTCAAAAAACACTGAGAAAAGTCTGCAGGGCCAGCACCATAAAGAGCTCTGGCTTTGTGGAGCGCTCTGTTCACCTCCCCCCCTCTTGCTCAATTAGTGCGTGCATACACTGGCACGACAGCCTTCCCCAATCCAGTCCCTGAAAGGAAAGTTTGAATGACTTTAAAGAAAAAAGAAAAAACAATAATAAACTTAAGGTTGTGTGGCTTTAAGCTCAAACATCGTAGTGTGTCTACGACCACTAAAGCACACCCCTGTTTCCATTCCAGGGCCGCCCTCGGGGCACAAAACTCTACGACAGCGACGCATATAATGTCAGTGTGAGTTCAGGAGAAATGTCCTTGTCCGAGAGGAACGTTCTCTCTTACTCCCCCCCCCCCCCCCCCCGACGCCCCTCACCTCTACAGGGAGGGATTCCCTCCTGCAGCCACGCTAGCTAGGGACCGTCGGCGTCTGTTAAAACTATTGCTAAAAGCTTTCCCACATGAACAGCCAGCAGCAAGGTAGACTCTGGCCTCTTCAACCTGGATTTTGCTTTATTATTATTTTTAAATTACCGTGCATGTGCCATACTATTTATATCCATAAACGAACAGTTGTGTTGTTTTGTGACTGACTGCAGTTACTCTATTAATTCTTCCATTCTCATGACAATGAAAATAAACGCTTTTCATGTAGATTTTTTCTTCTTCTTTTGCATTCTTGACAAATAACTGTAAACCTCATTTATTGCAACAAATTGGAGGTAAAATAAATAAAAACTAGTACCACTTGTATATAGTTGCTGCAGTACATAAAGATAAATGTACTCTAAAAATCAGTAACCCTACCCTGAGGGTCAACATTATTTGTGTGTTCTTTGTCACGGTTGTTCCGGACATTAAGTTCAGCTGTCGTTTGTGTCAAAACCTCAACTCTGAGGCCTCAGCACAGATACTCGGGTCACTCCAGTAAACGACCATGGACATAAGTGTTGGGAAACCACTGACAACACATAAACACACAGCAGCAGTACGACACTTGGCACCACTGCCCATTCGGCAGACCAGCAAATAAGCAGGTAGGCAGACCACTACAGAGAGCTCTGCAACTACTGCACCACAACGCAGCCACACAGGGTACATTCAGACTGGAGGCTCCTCCACGGCCACAGTCTTAACAAAACAAACACACGCGTCAGCCTTGTGCGTGCGCGCGCGCACACACACACACACACACACACACACACACACACACACACACACACACACACACACAGACCAGGCTGGCATCCAACTAGAGCAGCGTTGATGTCACTTTGGTGATGTCACTCGCATCTAGCCTGAACCAAGCCATTTTTCAGGGTCCCACTCATTCATGAAGTTAGCCTTTAATTAGTCGTCTAGCGGTCGAATTGAAAATACATTAACTGTTCACTCTGATTCCAAAGCCAATCTATCTCCCACAGTGGGTTTTCACTAAGCGTTCTCTGCACAAGAAAGAGCTGTACTGTACTCTCTTATACCAGGAAGGAAGTGGGCGACGTTTGATGTTGTAGTTAAGGAAAAAAAGAAAAGGGTCAATCCGTTGATTACCTAGTAGTAGTAAGTAGTAGGAAAACGTTGAACTTTTGTTTCAAAATAAGGGTACATTGTTCTTCCTGGGAACAAAAATCAGATTCACAATTGCACATGCCCTCTACTGCGCGTTTTTGTTTCTGTGAAGAATATAGCCGTTTAAAGCCATTCCGGGTCGGCATAAAAATAAGCTCTTCCATTGTTCAATCCGTCACGCCTTCCAGTTGGAGGGGAACAAAACAGTGGATGTTTTATATCCACTGCTGCTTTGAGTTGAAGGGCAAGGCGTTTGATGTCCCCTTTAAACCCCCTGCTGTGCCCCTGGGAGACTCTGGCGCTTTTCAAACAACTGTATATCACGACTGTTAAGCTTGGTATGTGACTAAATCATTATAAACAAAGAGTGAATTTTTTTCAAAGAAAGTGCCATTTCATCGTACAGGGTTCAATAATAATGCTTTCCCCGACGACACAGGGCCAGTAGAAGTCATGGCGTGACAGTACACTCACTGTACCGTTTGAAAGAAAAGAAATTGGCAAAAGAAAACAAACATAGTTATTCTATAATATTAATATCACCGCCTCCAGCCTGCTACTGTTCAACCGTCTGGCCCAATAGTATCATTGACATTGAACCCTGAGAGATGACAGGTTTTGACACAGTGATGAATGGCTTTATTTGTCATTTTAATCAATTGATTCACTACATTTCCGAGACGGGAAAGAGAAATATCCCAATTCAGTCATGGCAAATTCTATTTAGACTTGGTGACGTATGCCAACAGCATCTCCTTAAACTTTAAAAACCTAACTGGATTCTATTTCTGAGGTCAGAAACAGTCAGGTTTAAAGAAGGAAATTCTGCCTATTGAGAACAAAATTACAGTCAAGCTTCCATTCCTGAAACAATATTCAAAGGCAACTTACTGTACAGTAGGCAAATGTTTCATTCTGTTTGCCAATGAGAACCTGGCCAGACTCCTAATGCACTGGGCTGCATTTACCGCAAACAAGATAAACCCAAACAAAAGCTGATTCAATCCACCACTACTACACAACGGTTTGGAGCTCAGAGTCAGCCACCATCACATCCAATCAGCACGTGGGGAGACCTCTGTGGCTAATAGCACTGTATTGTGCTAGGTCTCTAAGGTCACTGACTTCTATATTTATAGCCTTTCTGACCCATGAATCAAACGAACTGCCTTTGGTCGAAGAAAACCAAGATTAAAGCCAAAGTGTAAAAAAGGCCCTATGTATACTTTGGCGTCAAATCCTTTGCTGCTGAGAGATGGATAGCTTTGAATCATTGTGATGAGGGTAACGAGATACCTTGAACCCCGGTCTCGGCTCTGGCTTCTAGTGAGGTCTTCACCTTAAAAGGTAGTTTAGCCAAGTAAATGAGGCGCGGATGTCGCCCATACGGTCATCAACTATGGTTAAATGTGTCCAAGAATTGTTTCCGCAAAGATGAGCATCTTTGCCTTAAGGGGTGCATACAATTCCAACACAAAATCTATTGTAACCAAAAACCAACACCACGGAAAAGAATATGATAGTCAAACACATCTGAAAAGAATGATCAATGCAGATGCTGAAATTATTCACGCAAAGTCTCAACAGAATCTGCTAACACTCAAGTTACAGTGCCAGATCATCTCCGATCATTCATGAAATGAGATCACATACAGTAAAAACCACCTAGTCTCACAGTTGCCAAGCTTGAATAATATTGCAATGTGACACATACAGCATTCTTCCGATTGGAATTGTGCATGGTGTTTACCTTGTGGAAGCTCCCATGGAAAACTCGCTTCACTTGCTCCTCATTAAACGTGGCTCTCTGGATCTCTCCCCGCGTGTCCTTGTTGTAGAACGTGATTGTTTTGCTGGAAGCTGAAAAGAAGAAAGTCTCTGGTGAGTCCCTGACAGGGACACTATGATGCTGTGGCACGCGACGTGCGCATAAAGGAACACATGTTGGCGTACAGAGGCAAGATGTAAAGCAAGGACGACGGAATAATAAAGGCCATTGTGAGGGATCACAAAACATGCATTCAACATTCACCAAGTGTCCGCTTATAAAAGACACAATAGTCAAAATAAAAACCAAAACAAAGTAGTGAACTGAATCACTCTCCACACCTTTGGGACGCACTGCCCGTCTATGTACAGCGGTCCAAATAAAATAAAATAAAACAAAACGTTTGAATATGAAGATGAAACAAAATGGGGAAAATGGGAAAGAAACCCCGGGAGGGAGGTAGAAAGGGATCGAAGAGGAATGAAGCATTTCACAGCTGTGCAGATGTTGGGTCAGGGACAGCCGAGGCCCACATTGAGAGAGAGGGGGGGGGACTTACGGTTGAGGGTGACCCCGACCTCTGGGTTATTGCTGCTGTCGGAAATCTGCCAGATATCAAAGGCTTCAGTGGCGGTGTCAGGAAGGAGGCGGAAGAGCAGGATGATGGTGTAGGATGGGGGAAGACCGTCCGGATGAATCTCCCTGTTAGCACAGAGCACAAATATGTACACGTGTGATGGGAAGTGGGTCAGAGCTCTGGTTCCCCAAACAGTGACTTGGGACTAGAGGTGGAAAATAACATCGATTCTCAGGTTAATCATAATTATTAATCGATTCACAAATGTCAAAAAAATATTATTTTATTATTTAAAAAATATATATTATTATTTTATATTATTAAAAAATATTTGTTTATCTTTTTCTGTTTTCTGCAATTGTTTGTGTTGTGTAATACAACCTGACATATCTCTTCCATTTGTTTTTTATTAGCAATACAAGCTAATCAAGAAGTAAATAAATGTGTTTTCTTATGGATCATTAGAAAGCACTTTATTAGTCACACAGTGAGGGGGAAATAAATCACGTTACTTCAAGCATTGGCATTGCGATTGCTCGGTAATCGATCGGTAATCGAATCGTAAACGTAACGAATGAATATGAATGAATCGAATCATAGCCCTCTGAATCAGGATTGAAATGTCAGGTACCTAGCGAATTCCGCCCCTAGTCGGGACCCATCTTTGGGACGCGGACCAATGTTTATGAGTAAATATCTATTTTTTCCGTTTCCTAGCTGGGCATAGGAGGGGCTAGCACCCCTTAAAAAAGTAGTACTGAAAACAGCAGATCTACAAGCTCACAGTGCGACGAGAAGTGATGCGTTGTGAGCTTGTAGATCTGCTATTCATTCATTTGCATTCATGTTATTTTCAGAGGTGGACACCTAAGTAAATTTACTTAAGTAAATGTACTTAAAGCTGCAGAATTTCTACTTAAGTACTGTACTTAAGTACAACATTTGTACTTAAGAACAGATTTACTTAAGTAAATGTCCACCTCTGGTCATTTTAGACATTTTGTTGGCAACCTTTTTGTATGCATGTCGATATGCATACTAAACCATGACCATTGAAAATATCAAGGCTGTATAGCAGGGAACTAATTAGGCTACGCTGCCACCTCACCATAATCCCGAAACACATTTGTGTATGTTAATTTGGATAAGTTCAAGAATGTAATTCAAGAATGTAATTGCATAAACCCATGAAGATAACGGTTGCAGGGCGAAGAGTCAAGTTTGCAGCACAACACACATTTCAAGTCCATGTGAGTTAGTGCTGGAGAGATGCAACAATGCTTGCAATGCAACAGTAAGACTATTCAACCTTCCTGACAGGATGTAGACTGTAGGACCTGTAAATGGTTGCCAGTTCTTCCTTGGCCTCGTTAAAAATCACCCGCATACTGAAAGTATTTTCTGTCCCCTCTCTTCCTCTAGCCGTGGCTCGAAGTGTTTCCATTTGTTGAGCATTAAGTCAATGATTGTTAGGCCATGCACCCCGACTACATTCATTATAAACAAATTAACAAAGCATGCTAAAGATCCTTGAATAGTTGAGTGGTTCAACTATTGCCTAAGGGCATTTTAATGGGGCCATATAAAGACCCAGAGTGCTCGACCTGGGGGCGATTCCCTTGCTCCCATTAAGACTGTTGGGCCAGGTCACCCAGGCAGGGGAGTGTTTAACTCTCTGAATCTTTTTTTTTTTTACCAACACCTCATACTACACAAGCTGAAACAACAAACATTGGCTGGCGTGTGGGTTTAAGGCCGCAGGGCACTGGGGATGGAGGTTGTGGAGGCCGTTGAAGAACATTATGAATTATGATGATGATGGGCTGGCCAAGACTATAGTGCAGTGTGAGAGAGAGAGAGAGAGAGAGAGAGAGAGAGAGAGAAAAGAGGCCAAGGACTTGGGAACATGCAAAGAGAAATAGAGGCACGCGTGGTCATGAATGGATCACCATGAATATGGGCATAAAACCACACTCGTGCACAGATGGGCACAGACATCCATCAGCAGAGGTGTACAGGAATATGAAAACAGCAAGTACATCCTCAAATGATCTCACACTTGTGCAGACAAGCATGCATGTACTTGCTAATGCATGCGTACACCCTTTCCTTATCTTCTTATCATTGGTCCTCACTAATGCTCATTATACTGTAAGATGGCACCCTTTCCATCTACTCGCTCTGCATGTCAGTTCAGAAAGCTGCCTACCGATGACATGATTGATGGGGATTCCAAGCTAATAACTATAGCCTTTCTCTTCCTAGAAGCCTTTTTATTGTTAGGTTTTTTTTCTCGTTTGAAATGACCGAGGAAGTAATCGGTAGGTACTAGGTAGGTAGGTTTCTGAACTGTCCACAGCCCACCCTGAGACACACAGCGAATAGACAAAAATGGCACCGTCTTATTATAGAGCATTAGTGAGGACCAATTATGTAAAGGTAGACAATGGATTAAGTGCTGATTTAAGCCTCAAACCAGGTAGAAATAGCCAATTGTTGCCTGGCCACGCGCAAGCGACGCAGTATGAGCTTGTAGATCAGCCATTTATGACGCTGCGACACCGGCATGTAGAAAGGTGTGGCTCGTACTTGGTGGGCTGGTTGATGAAGGAGTTCTTGTGCAGCCGGTAGGCGATGTAGCTGTTGAACGAGCCCGTTTCCATGGAGACGCCGCTCATGCCGCCATACGTCTTGTCCGTGATGTTGAAAGCATCCAGCATCCTGAAGCCTGATGGGTGTCAACAACATGTCAACACAGGGGATTAGATTGCACGCCGCGTGATGGGACAAAATGAAACAGTGGGCAGTGAACATACAGCCACTTCGAATGTTATCAACCGATAATCACCAGTACGTTCTTATCTGGACCATGCGATGCAGGCAGTGTGGACATTCCTACATACTGCCTACCCCGCGCAGTAGGCTACTAGGAGATGCGGAAGTGAATGACTGCCGCCGTAGCGAAAACATTGTGAAACTGACATACATGGCTGCTTAAGACTGATATGAGGTTAGGGGACTTACGTGGCCGGTTAAGACTGATATGAGGTTAGGGGACTTACGTGGCCGGTTAAAACACAGGTCAGGGTTAGGGTTACGGTTAGTAAAGGTCGGACAACGTGACCAATGCATACTCACCAGGCGTTGTGAATCCGTTCATGTAGATCAGCGGGCAGGCTGGAAAAGGGAGCAGACAAGTTGTAATCGGTGGTGGGAAAGGTACTCGCATGTTTTACTTAAGTAAAAGTATCAATACTGCAATATAGAAATACTGGTACTCCGGAATTCAAAATGTACTTGAGTAAAAGTACAAAAGTGTTGGCAAAAAAAAGTACTTAAATTACCACATTTTTAATGTACAAGTATAATTAAAAATATGTTGAAAATAACAATCTACAAGCTCACAATGCATCGCGATGCAACGCATTGTGAGCTTGTAGATCGGCTATTTTCAAACGGCCGAAATGTATATAGGGTTAAAGTGGTTAATGTATGTTTTGTAATAATAATCAAAGTAACTAGTAACTAAGGGTTTCAAATAAATGTAGTGGAGTAAAAGTACAATATGTGCCTCTGAGATGTAGTGGAGTAGAAGTAAATGCATTGGAAATACTAGTAAAAGTAAAGTACAAATGTGTGTAGTTACAATGTGTGTGAAACAGAAGTTAGCAGCAAGTGTGTGCATGAGTGTATATAGTCGGTGTGACTAATCTCTCTCAACACACTTCCTTTGGCAGTAAATTGAGGTCAAAGCGATTTGACATGGAAAGAGAACTACTCCAAGTTATTCAAAAGATCCAAGGGAAGATGGGAGTTACAGTATATGGACAGGGATGAAAATAAACAACTGGAAAATGACAAAGAATAACTCCATTCTTTAGGAGAATAAGGTTTGGGGTTTTGCTTAATTTCCTCTTCACATTTGTTAAGCACTTCAGTGTGGCATTTAATCTTTGCTTTAATCTCCTTACTGGAAGTGGCCGTTTCGCAGATGAAGGTGATCAGGTTATCCTGGATCTTGTCGAAGGACTCGAAATCGTCCACCACGAAAACGTGCCTCTCGCTGGGTTTGCTGCCGATGCTTCGAAGCTCTGTGGTGTCCACGTCCGCCACACCCACTACGAACACACTGTAGCCTAGGAGGCAACGCATTCACACAAACAAACAGACACGCACACATACACACACGCACACACAGATACAAGACAGCTTCCGTTAGTCAAAGACCGCTGCATTATCACATTTGATGTGGCCAAGAAAAAGTTGTGTTTGGGAGTGTAACTAATTAAAAACAGCCCGGTTGCATTTATATACAAATTACAAAACAATAAAAACAAAACATAACAACGATTGAACAACATCCCCTAGGAGAGGTGCTGTACATAGTACTTAACCCCAGTACTAGAATCAAAGTAGAGATACTCCTGGTCAATATAACTCAATTACAATTAAGAGTTGCTCAGTCAAATTTGTACTTGAGTTAAGGTACTGCATATATTAAAGTAGCCTATTCAAAAGTACAACTTACAAAGTAATAATTAATTGCATTTTTATAGCGCTTCTCCAAGTGCTCAAAGCACTTTACAATGGTTCATTCATTCATACATTGGTAGCGGTAGGTGAAGCAGCCAACAGTCGACACCAGCGTCCTCACTTCCCACATTCACACACCAATGGTGGCAAGCTAGCACTGAGCAACTCATTGGAGGCAAAGTAGGGTTCAGTGTCTTGCCTATAGGGACACTTCAACATGTGGACAGGAGGAGCTGGGATTCGAACCACCAACCCACGAATCATTGGCCGACCCGTTGAATTGGACTACCTCCTGAAGCCACAGCCGCCACAACCACAGCCGCCCTAGATTTTCTTTATTTAACAATGCACTCTGTATTGAATTTAGCTACCCCATCCTACGTACCTTGGTGCTGCAGTTTCTCAGCGGCCTTCTTGGTCTCGTCCTGGGAGCGTCCGTCTGTGACCACCACCAGCACTTTGGGAACGTTCCTCCTCATGCCGCCTTCCGACGTGAACAGCTTATCGTTGATGTGCTTCAGCGCCACGCCTAGAGAGAGGACGACGACAGAGGGAGACACCACTGGATTCAACCAAACTCTTCTGCATAGAGTTCCTACTAGCTGCAAACGATAAGAGCCATGGGACTCGTACGCCCAGTCACACGTGCAAGCAACTGAACCCACATGTCTACTGCTGAGCTAAGATGATTGTTAATAGAGCACCGAAGTGTGATGTCAATATCGGTAGAGGGCGCAAATCCACGGGTTCATGTACTTTTTATTTGCATTGTATCCCCATAGGGGGATTTTAGATCGCCTCATATAATAACTGTGTCATCCCGGCCATTTCACTCATATGGATATGAAGAATCAACTGACTGAGAGAAAACGCTATTGTTACTGCTACTGAATTAGTTACATTTTCGCTAGAAACAGACCGTATATGAGTGACTGACTGTCGCAAACGATACAGAGACACCTCCCTGACAATAACGCTGTGACAGCTTGTTTATTTTTGGACCACAAGGCTTATATGAAACGATTTTAAGATGAACCCATGTTATTCTCCATAGAGAAATGACTTCCGTGAACCAGGGGATGAGCGAGTGACGTCAGGACTTTGGCGCTTTATTGCAGATTTATTATTGGAATCTTATACATGTCCTTTTATTCCCATGTTTTAGGCATGCTGTGTTTTTACCTGATGTTTGCTATTTGTTATGTCAGACTTATCTTTTTAAATTGTGAATTGTTATTTGAACACTATCCCGGCTGTGAAGCACTTTGAACTATTATGATGTACTGTGTACCTGTCTTGGTGTTTCCTCCTCGGTATTTGACCATCTGCAGAGCAGACAGCACTGTTCCCTTGTTCTGGTAGCTGTTCAGCTTGAACTCAGTCTTAGCCTCGTCGCTGTACTGCACAAATGCAATCTGTCACCAGAAGACGAGAGATTAATTAGCCACCGTCAATCTGCCGTATCCATTTTGGGCATGGCATCACAAGCAAAAATATTCAAAAACAACGTTCAAAAGAATTGCAGCGATAGCCTATCTACAAGATTGTAGATAGGCTAATAATTGGGCTTGACAAAAGAGTGGAGCATGAGAATAGCCGATGAATGAAACTCCAGCATAAATGACAAAAAAAAGTTTGAAAATAATAATAGTCTGTTCCCATGTTGTTGCAATCTTCAAAAAACAAAACAACAAAGTCAAAAAAACTGTCCGAATGAATAGAGATACTTCAGAGATAGAAATAATAATAATAATAATAATAAATTAATAATGAATTTTATAGCGCTTTTCCAAATGCTCAAAGCGCTTTGCTTTGTTCATTCATTCATAGATTTGGAGGTGAATCGGCGAACAGTCCTACTCCAGCATCCTCACTTCCCACATTCCCACACCAATAGTGGCGAGCTAGCGCCAACAGACTCATTGGAGGCAATGGAGGGTTCAGTGTCTTGCCCAAGGACACTTCAACATTGTAGACAGGAGGAGCCGGGATTCAAACTGCCGACCCACGGGTAATTGGAAGACTTGCTCTGCCACAGTCGCCCAAGAAGGTGGACTTACCTGCATGCCTTTATTGCTGATGACATCGAAGGCTCCGGTCATGCTGAAGACAAACTGGATCACCTTGAGGAAGCTGTCATCTCCGATACTCCAGGAACCGTCGATGAGGAACACCAAGTCTGCCTTGGCGCCCTTGCACACTGAGGGAAGCAAAATAACTGGGTCAGTAACGAAGCGTCTGGGCTGATGACCCCAGCACACCTCTTATTTCCACATTTTAACTTGTTGTTTTTTACTAGCTGCTGTGTACTAGCACAGCTGGTCAATGTTCTCTCTGCAGTGCTTTCACGCCCACTTGCTGTAGTTGAGACCTACAGTATGTTTCTCATTGGCTGTACTGACAACCTATCGTCCTGATAGTTTTTGCCTCTAGCCGACGTCTCAGCCATGGATATAAGGCAGCAGCTGGTAATTAATTGATGTCATCAATTCTTGTTCGTAAATTAATGCCCTACTTGACAATACTACAGCATCACACGAAAGCATCAAAAGAAGCAGATCCACAAGCACAAAGCGCAGCGCTAAGCGACACGCTTTGAGCTTGTACATCTGCTACTTTTGAAATTTGAATCCTGAAAAGTAACAGTTTTGGATATATGAGGATGCTAGCATCTTGCAGCATCTTACCATCCAGGGCAGGAGGGATGGTGGCTGGAGGAGGAGGCGTAGGAGGCTCCGTGGGGGCCTCAGTGGGTTTGACCACTGCAACACAAAATACATTACATGAACATAACATACAGCTGAAGGCAGCAGCACGGTCTGATGCAGTGCTTTTACATAATATTTGGTGTGCAAGGCACAACGATGAGAAAGTCGTCTTAACTGATATGTGCAAAATGACCTCAAGCTTCACAATCATGCTATTTACAGTAGTGATAGCAATGATCAAGTCACGCGAAGAGCTACAAGATCACTCTTGAATCCTGCATCTATTTACGTGTCTCTGCAGTCTGCAGTAGTCTAGCAGTCTATAAGACGGTCGGTCGGTCTGTATGTGTCCGTCTGTGTGTCTGGAGCAAATCTCGCATACCGCTGGACTGATCAGCCAATAATCGTAATGTGCACACTGTCAGTATTAAGCCACAGAATTACCTCCACTCATTTTCTTTTTGAAACATTTAATGTAATTGTATAATAGGAGTCAAAGGGTGATGCCTCGATGAGGCAGAAGCCGTGGCCACATGTCATCATACTGTAGATGCATTGGAGCCATTCCCATGTGGATATTATTAGATTTGTATGCAACACCATCCATCAACAGACAAAGAGGGGGATTTCCCTTACACGTGCGCTCCTTGATGCTGACTCCGGGTCCCTCCAGGTTGGGGGTCTGGGTGTAGACGGTGGCGTTGTAGAGGGCGTCAGGGGTCAGGCCGTCAAAACAGTAGGTGCTCTCGGAACCCCTGACGGTGATCTCCTGAGCTCCGCTGTTAGAGGCTGGGAGAGGACAGGGTTCGGATACAAGAGAAGAGCGCAGAGGAAAACAAAAACAAGGGTAAATCATGAACATAAGTCCAAACTTTAACGTGTCAAATTATTCAACAGTTCTCAAACAGACATGCGCTCACATAATAATGGTCTTCATAAGTGCTCTCTTTCTATCTGTAATGGCTACCATATTCATTATTCACATCCTGCTCCACTCCAATACTCTGTTATTATTTTCTTTTTTGAGTTTTTTCCTATCTCTCTCCTGCTTTTTATTTAAAAGTTCTCAGGCAAAGGCAAGTTAAACAAAAACAGATGGACAGGTCGCCAAAATTCAGGCTATTTGTGGCTACACTGAACAATTTACTTTCATGCTTTCTTGGGAGAACGCATCGTGCACTGGCTTTCACATTAGGTCTAGACATTGGCGACATGAATAAACAAACAAACATTTTTTTGGGGGTAAATACAAGTTCAAAATTTCACAGACTATAAGGCTAGATAAGATGGTTGAATACTTACGGTCAAAGGGGTTGACTTTGAGTCTGTAGGAGGTGGCAGCTCTGTGAGGGGCCCAGCGGATGCAGAAGCTGTCGTAGCCGACGTTGTACGTGGTCAGATCCGTCACGTTCAGATACACTGGAAGAGAAACTCACACTTAGCATACAGGATTATATACTTAACCCATTCTGACCGGGCACCCATTTTGGTGTTAGCATCATGTTATGCTTTAGCTATTGAAAAATAGCAGATCTACAAGCTCATAGCGCGCCACCGAGTGGCGCGCTACGAGGTTGTAGGTCTGCTATTTTTGAAGAATCAAAGAACGACTGTGACATTTTTAGAATCTGATCTCAGGTCAGAATGGGTTAATCAGACCCAGTGTGTGTCCAGTGGAAACCTCGTATGAATCTGATCTCAGGTCAGAATGGGTTAAAGCAGTGGTTCTCAAACTCTTTCATATCAAGCACTGCCTAAATTGATGTGGCCGCAAACCCCCCCATCTGAAAAGGATTTCGTGCCAGGGATGCCCAGATGAGAGGATTTATGTTAAAGGATTCAAAATGTTTTTTTAATAGCCCATGTTTAAATGGATAAAGTAGTTAAAATGATTTTGAGTCTACAGTACATTAACTACCTTCGCTGGGAACCCTCTGGAATATAGCCAATGGAAAATAGAGAATCTACAAGTTGTTAAAACTATCCAATGAGAAATGATGGATATCTACAGTACGTACGCGTGGTGCCTTCTCCAATCAGCGGTTCGCTCAGGCCTGTGGGGTATTGGGCCAGCACCTTGACGTCGTACGTGGTTCCAGGCTTCAGGTTGTGCAGCTGATGGGTGGTGACGTCTCCAACAAGCGCCTCCATGGACTCATCTGAGCCTAATAATAATAAATGAAAATAAACATTATTTATATAGCACCTTTAATGACATAATAAAGAAAAAATAAATTAAAAAACATCATAACATTAAAATAGGCCTAATAGCAACAACAAAAATAGCGGGGGAAAAAGGTTAGCGAATCAGGCACAACAGTGAGTACATGAATAACAACACAGAGATTTAAAAACTCAACTAAAAGCAAGAGTAAAGAGATAGACCTCTATTGGTCTACAGAGGCTTAAAGGACACATACCAAATAAGTCAATATTAAATACTCAATGCGGGGGAATTAACAAAACCAAAGCTATCAGTGGTTCTCAACCTTCAGGCCATGACTCCCAAAATAATCATATTTGAACTGGGAACCCTCGACCCAGACAAGCACTTGGAATTATAGGAGTTGAGGCATTACATATAGTTCAACTCGGTTCCACAGATACTGTACATATTGGATCTACGCACTGCAAGGCGTTGTTGATTAGTTTTGATGCAGTGATGGTCTTTTTCTTTTTGAGCCTTTGAGTCTTTTAAAGTCTTTAAATGATCACTTCACTGTCATCTGGCCTGGGTGGGACTCCCGACCCACAGGTTGAGAACCACTGCGCCTAGTTATAACTGCAACCACACTTACTCTTGACTTTTTGGGAACATGAAATCCTTGATAATTGGAGTTTTGGAACAAACAAACAGTGCTAACAACACTCCATCTCCTGCAGAGACATACTGTATTGTAGGAACACATGTTGCGTACCTTCAGGTTGGTAGACCAGCTTGTATCCAGTCACTTTGGAGGGGGCAGCGTCCCAGGACACCCTGAAGCGGGTGTACCATTCATCAGACACACGCAGGTTCTGGGGACCCAGCAAGCCCACTGTTTGACAAGAACACATTTGACAAAGAACAGTCAAAACAGGCTTGCATGATGGCACAAGAGAGAGTGCACATTCTTTCAACTTGAATGAACTGCCAGCATTGGGACTTTATATCACACACATGGGCATGCCTGACATTAATCACTTTTGGATTATTTATCATAATCACTTAAAGCCCTTATAAACTCGATAAGCTCACGACTTCGATGCTGACATTATAGATGTTCTTCTTTTTTTTTCCGTAAACATTTTGAATGCCCAAAACAGGGACGGTTGAAAGTAGTTAAAGTTTAATCGAAATCAGTACAACAATATTAATCATGTCAGAGAAAATGGGGACAACAAAAGGCACTTGTGCAAGCTCTACTACTGCATGGTATAAGGCAGGAATATTCTCTTTGATTCGTGAGGGGAAATCGGTAAGGACACTGGGCGTATTTACGAGTGTGAAATCTCCCCCACTGGAGGACTGCCAGTCCAGAATTCCCTGGCACAGGCTGTAGGTAATGTTGGCCTTCAGGACGAGTCAAGAATTTCCCTATCGTTTCATCCATCCAGGATCATAATCAGCAGTTCAGCCTATTCACATTTTCTGCTGAGCATTCCTCTGTGTGTGTGTGTGTGTGTGTGTGTGTGTGTGTGTGTTCCTACGCATTTCTTTCCTTAACCGTTTTCTCCACATAAGCTTTATTGCTTTCACCATACAATTAGCCTCAGCAAAACATGTGTTAAAAAGCAGCTGGCAAGAGCGCGTGTCGTCCCCCCCCCCCCCCCGTGCGTGTGTCTGTGACCTACAGGTGTGTCCATCTTTTTCCAGTTCTCCTCCTGGTCCATCAGCGTAGATGGCGGTCACTCGGATGTTGTAAGGTGTGTCTGAGTCGAGGTTCTGAAGCACCACGCTGTTTCTGTTCCCCTGCACTGTGGTCTGTTAATGCACACAAAGACAGTCAACTCATTGAGCCCTTGGGTGATAGTAGTACACATACAGCACCTTCGAGTGCCTCAAAGTGTGCTAGGAGTAATAGTACATACATTATTTTTCTTTGCAGAAACCCTTTATCATATTTTTCATAAATGAATGCCCTACTTAATTGATCATAGTAATTTGTAGTCACAAAGGTATCAAAAGTAGCAGATCCGCAAGCTCGAAACGCGGCACAAAGCGGCGAGTTTTGAGCTTGTCCATCTGCTACTTTTGCTATTTTGGAATTTTAATCATTCCTTTGATTATCAGACATATGAGGTTTCCACCCGACAGAGACTAATTGTTATTCTTAATAATTTATGTCTTATTTCTGTTATTGCTGCTACAATGCCGAGGAACCAAAACCAAAGAATTGTCCTCTTGTGTACTCGTATATAAGTTGTAATAGTACAAATATAGGATGTTGAATCTATTCACATATACCGTAAATATTATGTATAGTATACCGCTCAACAAAAAAAGGAGTGATTGTCACTTCTCATTCAAACAATCATCAACACATAATTGTCCCGCTGTAGCATGGCTGCTTACATGTTCCTCGATGGGGTCGCCGGTGGTTTGGGCGTAGGTGATCTTGTACTGCGTTACGGGACCATCGGCGTGTTCCCAGGTCGCCGACAGGGTACTGGTGGTGGGGTCGTATACGCGCAGGTTCCTAGGGCCACTGCGGGGGACTGGGTGAGGGGAAACAAACATTTAAATGGTGCATAAGAGCCTTGTTGGACGGCTAAGTGGCTCAGCTCATCATATCATGGCAACACTGTGAACAGTTCTACAAACTCACTCAATATGAAATATAAAAGGTATTAATAGGCTAGTTGTATTGTTAATATCCATAATTAGGGCTCCTGATCTACACCCGTTCTCAAGGACTTACTCAAGGTCATTATTTAGGTAGCGCACACGTATTTTGAATGCCTTCGGCAGAGTTCAAATGAGCCATTTTTATCTAGATTAACTCCAGGATTGCAGTGAAATTAATATAGATTACATTTTTTTATGCCCACCACTAGAGAAAACGTATCCTATAGTATAAAGGGTATGCACATGCATAAAGTGAGTGGCAAAGTGAGTTTAACGTCATTTAATACAATCAGATAGGACTACCCTCTATCGACATCATCCACTCGTCATTATAATGCCCAAGCTAAAATAAACTTAAAATAACCCCAACCAGATTCAGTCATTAGATACTTTCTGTATCCACCACTGCATGCTGATCTGGGGTCTTATTCGGGTTATTTCAAGTGGGAGTGACTGAACAGTCAACATGTAGGAATGCAAAGCAAAAACCATTACACGGGTGTCATTTAAAGTAGTGCTTTATTTCATCACCGAAAACAATATTTTAGGTAAGATCAGTGTTCCTGCCTCTATTCTGCGTCTGGTCGGTGAGAGTTTTAAAGGAGTAGTTCACCAGAAAAAAATACTTATTTTCTATCAATTACACTTTCCTGGAGATTGTTTAGTTTTTGCCACATCCCTGAGCCAATAATTTGATCACTGGCAGCGGCGGCGGAGGAGACTTGCTACTGGATACTGATAAAATAATGAATGGCATTTTTATAGCGCTTTTTCCAAGTGCTCAAAGTGCTTTACAATGGTTCATTCATTCATAAATTCAGAGGTGAATCAGCGAACAGTCAACGGCAGCGTCCTCAATTAACACAGCAATGGTGGCAACCTCACACCGACCGACTCATTGGAGGCAATGTGGGGTTCAGTGTCTTGCCCAAGGACACATTATGAGGAGCCGGGATTCGAACCATCAACCCACGGATCATTGGATGACCTGCTCTACCTCCTGAGCCACATCCGCTCCCCGAGCAGGTGTCGGGGGCGACGTCTCCAGCTCGAATACTAAAAGATCTCCATGAATTCAAGGCCGTTCATGGGGTGTGTAATAGATAGAAAAAGACTTATTTTTTTGTGGGTGAACTACTGCGTTAAGTTTGGAAAAACAAAACCAAAAGCTTTGATGGATGAATAAATGAGTTCTTACGTGTTGTGCCCTCGTCGCTGATGGCGGGACCTTCTCCGTCGGGGTACAGGGCCACCACCGCGATGTTGTAGGGGGTGTCTGGGAGCAGCTGCTGCAGGAAGGCTGTGGTCTGGGTGCCTTCGACTACGACCTATAGCCATACATACAACAGACCCCGGTTAAACAGAAAGTAAACAGTGCCTTCGACTACGACCTATAGCCATACATACAACAGACCCCGGTTAAACAGAAAGTAAACAGTGCCTTCGACTATACGACCTATAGCCATACATACAACAGACCCCGGTTAAACAGAAAGTAAACAGTGCCTTCGACTACGACTTATAGCCATACTGCTACAACAGACCCCGGTTAAACAGAAAGTAAACAGTGCCTTCGACTAAGACCTATAGCCATACATACAACAGACCCCGGTTAAACAGAAAGTAAACAGTGCCTTCGACTAAGACCTATAGCCATACATACAACAGACCCCGGTTAAACAGAAAGTAAACAGTGCCTTCGACTACGACCTATAGCCATACTGTTACAACAGACCCCGGTTAAACAGAAAGTAAACAGTGCCTTCGACTACGACTTATAGCCATACTGCTACAACAGATCCCGGTTAAACAGAAAGTAAACAGTGCCTTCGACTACGACTTATAGCCATACTGTTACAACAGATCCCGGTTAAACAGAAAGTAAACAGTGCCTGGGACTACGACCTATAGCCATACATACAACAGACCTCTCTAATTGTGGAGACTTCTTGTGAAGTTACTTAATGTTTAACAATAATTTAACTCTTTTACAGGTCCATTTGGTTCCATTTTACAGTCTGAAGAGATAAAAGATCTATAATGGTCCATTTGGTTACCAACTCTCTATCATTTAGCTGAGTACCACCTGGAACCCCCTCAAGGACCACTGCTAGTCCCCGGACTACATCTACATCTACATCAATGCATGTTACGTAGATGCAGACTTACGTTGTAAGAATAGCATTGGACAAACAAAAGGTTTAATTCTACTGCAGATCTCTGGTTCTAGTCAACGTGGGGTCAGGAGACCTCCCCCTGCAGGGGTCGTTGAGGCATTTCCAGGGGGTCCCGGCCGGCCATTCCTGGCTAAATGATTGATAGCTACTGTAGGAACCAAGTGGACTCTTAAGGGTCTGAAACTCTGTGAGTGAACAAATGGTGCAGTTTCTGGTGCGGTGACACCAGCCCGTCACCATTTGTACAGTCTCAGAGTTGAATGAGCACAGTGTATATCGGGGGTCCCTGGCCAGAGACACAATGCTGATGATTCTCTGAGTGAGCAAACGTGACACGAGTCCCCCTACAACACGCACGCACGGACGCACACACTCACACACTGACAAGCTTTCCTTCCCTCTTCGACAGCTGTTTGTGTCGGCACACGCCCTCTAATAGCTCCCACTCACTCAACGACCACTTTGTGTTGTCAGCACAGAGGAGTGAAAGGGAGAGGGTTTGGGCGCTGCCTTTCATGTGGGGGGTGGAGGGGGGGGCGGGTGTCCCGTGGACACGGGGCCTGTATAATAACACAGTCCAACGGCGGTGACAGCTGATTACAGCGGTGACGGGCGGCCTCCTGTTCCAACCTCGACGCACTCCCATCAGTGGGTTAGCGGGCTGTAGAGCCCATGAGGTCAGCGCTACCCTGGGGCTCTGTGCTGGTGCCATACCATGTGTGTGTGTGTGTGTGTGTGTGTGTGTGTGTGTGTGTGTGCGTGCGTGTATGTGAGAGAGAGTGAGGGAAAAATCCCACTGATCCACATGTTCGTTTACTGCAACGTCCTGACTCAAACTCAAACTCAAAGGCTAGTGCGTCTGATGTTAAACTCGAGCTGGCATCTCCGTGCTGACCTCTCTACACAGTTCAAATCCTGAGTGTTAACCCACGGGTCCATTGGGTTCCATTTGCACACTCACTCTTCGGAGTTACATAACACTCTGGGATTTTACTGTGTGCACCCTTCGCTGGCACGCGGGCACGCCAGCGAAACTACAAAGTCCTGTCTAATCTACTCGACTTCTCCTTACATCACTGGCCCCACTTTCCACTGACTCGTACAGTATAATCAAAACTTTACTGTATGTGCACTGCAGTAATATAACTCTGTTACGGGGGTAAAAAAAAACCCTGAGCCGATATGACATGCTGCTCAGTTAAGCTGGTAATGCACGCTACAAATCTCAGAATGGTGTTAAAATTTGATGGCTCTGACCGACAAAGGCCACATTGCCGGTGACGGGTATCTCTGGCTCCGGCCGTGGAAAATTGCCTAAGCCACCATATAAATGTACAACAAACCATTTCAGAGCGGGCGAGAGTGCCCCTCTCTCCGTCCATAAAATGGAAACTGCATCACTCCATGCGAAGCTGTAATGTGTCTTTGACTCCCAATAACGTGACAAGCTTGATTGGTGCAATATTTGCTGGCAGAGCGCGGAGCCAGTTGGTTTGCCTTGCTGCGACGCCCAGTACAACGTTCAGATGATGTTTATGGATGCACTATAAAGCCCCTTCAGATCCCAGCCCCTGCATGTGGAGTGATACCAGCTATTTAATTAATCGACACTTTTAATGAGCTCAAAAGTTGTTTAAAATATTATGCTGTTTGTTATTACTAACAATAATTCAAACTGACATTAACTGCACATACACAATTACACATACACAGCATGCACGCAACACATACAGTACAAAACACTCACATGCTCCATTTGAAGAGCAGGCTGTTATTTCCTTCTTATCTTATCCTTATATCTCATTGTTATCAGTAAGGGCATAAAAATGATTCTATTCCCATTGTCCAAAAAAAAGACCGTCAATGTATCGTAACACTGTGTTGGTTTAACCTGACTCACCCTTAAGGGCTTGACCTGGGATGAGCCTACGACCCCAAGAGGGGATGTGGGTTTGGTACGTGTGTGTGTGTGTGTGTGTGTGTGCGCGCGCGCGCGCGCGTGCGTGTGCGTGCAAATTAGAGAGGTTAATTCCTAATCTTTCAATGACAATTATAGTCTTCCCCAGCATCCCCTCTCTTGTGCCTTCATCTGACCCGACTGCATGTTTGCTTTCGTGTGAAAAATAATGGTACTAACTTCTTATCTTTCTTTGCATATCTCTATTTGCCATAGGAGAATATGGGTGAACTCACCGACTCAGCGGGCCTGGTACCGGTCACAGGGGAGTAGACCACCCGGTATTGCTGGACGGGGCCTGAGGCGGCCTCCCAACGCACGTTCAGGGTGTTGGTGGTGGGGTTGAACACCTGGATGTTCCTCGCTGGGTTCCGCTCCTCCACTGGAGAGAGAGATTTAGGATTTAGGGTGGGAGATAAAGAGATGGCATGAGATAGGATTCAGGGTGGGAGATAAAGAGATTGGGGCCTGGAGGGAGGGGAGATTATAGGATTTAGGGTGGGAGATAAACAGATGGTATGGAGGGAAGAGAGATTAGGATTTAGGGTGGGAGATAAACAGATGGTATGGAGGGAGGAGAGATTACGATTTAGGGTGGGAGATAAAGAGATGGGGCATGGAGAGAGGCGGACAGTAGATTATTGGGGCAGAAAAGTGAAAAGGTAAAGGAAGCGAAGGGTTAGCGTGGGGAGGGGATCAGGATGAGTTAAGCGTTGGAGGGGGTTTGGGGAGAAAGGAGTGATGACAGGAGGTGTAGACAGAGAAAAGAGTGATGCGATGGAGGGGAAGGGTAAACACCATTAGCACGTGGGGAGTGATGAGGGAGAGAGATAACAACACATAACAAAACAAAAGAGCTTGAAGGAGGGGGGGAAAGAGAGGAGGAGGAGGTTGTTAAAGGACACCAGTTGGGTCGTATCTTGGGGGCCAGATTTACAAGTGTAGTAAATAGCACTCTTGTGAATGTTCCTCCAGTGCTATAGTGACAGTGTCTTTGTCTACTGCTGTGCATGGTCTAGACCAGTGTTTCCCATTTTTTAAGGGTTGTTGTGCATGGGTACATTTATTTTTCCCCTACAAAAACATGCTTATGAAAAATAAAATAAGGTGCAAAAAGTCAAACATTTTTTAAAGAATTTCAGAAATGTTATTTCTTTTTTATATATACATATTGTATATGCGAGTGCGACACATTGTGAGATGATAGATCGGCTTTTTTCACTATTCTTTGCTTCAGCGTTTAATTTGTATTGTCTTTTTGTAAGACTGGGTACCAAGGAGACACCACCAGATGTGTCTTTTGGGTCTCTCGAGACGAAAGGTTTGGGAACCACCGGTCTAGACTGGTCTAGTCGACCGACGGAGAAGTCAGCGGAACACATGTGAATGTTTCAATAAAGGAACATCACTCCCCAGCACTCCCCGCAGAGACGGTTTTAAAGACACTGCTTAACAATATTGCTAGCGCCAGGACGCTTCTTTTTAATGCCTTAAAGGTTAATGAAAAGGATATACTGTACCAGAAGCCTGTGCTTCCCTCTGTGAAGATTGCCTTCTAAAAACCAAAGCAGATGTTTGGGGGCTTTGTACTACTCTGCATTGTAGCCTCGTAAATGAGACCAAAAAGCAGGGTGAACTTCCGCACTGAAACACTTCAACGAGCGAAGCCTAAAAGAAAACACTTTTCAAAAAATAACCTACGCCTAAAAAAGCCTTTCAAGGAGTCAACTCGTTCATCGATTGTATAGATTCTCAATGGTGAATGAATGAGTCAACTCTAGAAATTAACTAAATTGAATTGCATTTTGTTTGGCAATTGAAGAGACAATCTATTCCGCATACTGTAGAGATCAAAACCACAGGTGTTTGCCATCAAAGCCATCAAAATTGCAATGTTCCACATCTCCTATACGGGTAGAGGTCTGAGAGATGCAGGGTTTTTGCGTTACAAGGGCCACAACCCACAAGCACTTTTGAACCTAGCAGACCACAGGCTATGCTATGGGGAAATGGGTAGAAACATGGAGTGTGACCTTGTTAAAGTGATCCAAGAGCCATAAGAAAGAGAATGCTCTCCATTCATTTCACTCCCTCCCCCAGTTTCTTTCTTTTCCCCCCGAGGGGAGCCAATTACTTGCCCCACCCCCCAAGCCAACCGACGCTAACCCACCATCAGCCCTGACCGCCAGCCGTCATGCTGGCCCATAAACGGCCCATATTACGGTAAGAACAGAGGAGACACCATTATAGCGCTGCCAACCCGGTGGAATTCCTTCCTACGCAATCACCCCTCAAAGCGCTGACTCATTCCCAGCAGAGGTTGGTGGTTTGAAACTGCGGGACACACTGACGATTGACCCGTGCTTTCTGATTAAGTTGAGAGAAGCCAAAAACATAACGTCATTCTGTACCATATGTTAGATCAAATGATGAAGAACTCCCTAACATTTCCGTCAGCATGGCTCATACACATACTGTAAAATGTCAAGTCAACCTGTGTATACGTACATTTGGCCCACGATAAGCAAATACTGCATAATATTCTTGGCTTGAATTGAAGGTATTGAAAGGTCTTGGATTGTTATTTTCTTTTACAAAGCCAGCAAAACAGCTCTGTCTGGACGCCCTCGACGCAGCTTACTGACATGCAGAGGGAGAGGCCAATGAGTTCATGCCGGACGGACAGAAATTGATTCATTCCAGCGCAGCAACGGAAAGAAAATGTCAATGCCTTGTCAACGTGTCTTTCTCAAAAAAAAGACAGAGCGCAGCCTTCACATTCTGTATGCAGCTGATTCGACACTGGCACGTGTCCAAAAATGCTACCACGCTACTGTGTATAGCCTATAGTATCTGCACACGTCGAAGAGTCTTTGAGAGAATTTGCCATTGTTGCTGTGCCGTAACAACTCAATAGTACAGAGCACACAGACTCAACATAACCACTGACTACAATTGTGCAATATGCTCTATAGCCCACTTACGCGTCTTGCCGTTCTCTGCCATCCGCTGTCCCTCTCCAGCAGAGTAGATGGGCACCACGGTCACAGTGTAGAGGGTGTCCGACTCCAGGTTGGTGAGGACGGTCTTGTAGGTGTTACCCGATACCTGCGCCTGGAGCCACAAGACAACACAGAGACAACTCCTGTTCATTCCTTGACGTAACTTTGACATGGTTTAATGGTCTCTATACAGGCGTGTGGTTTTCCTGGATAAGAAAATAAAATAAAGAAGGGGAACAAGGTTAAGAGGACAAGTAGAAGCGGGTGTGGTCCAGCCCTACCATCTCCTCGGCTCCACCAGCCGCAGGCACGTAGAAGAGCTTGTACTGACGCACGCTGCCATCAGCCGGCTCCCACTGGACGTTCAGGGTGGTGACGGTGGGGTCTGTGACACGCAGGTTCCTCACACCACCCAGGGGCTCTGGAATACACGGTAGGATTCATTTACAAACTGGTAAGAAAAACAGCCTTAGGCTAACAGTATGACTACATCAAAATCACACCCGTGTGAAGTGAGGGGCGCTAAGATATTAAAGTATAAGGGCCGACCGATTCTTACTCCTATTTTAGAGCCGAATAAAAGTCGGTTCGGCTCAGTAGAGCCTACAATGTGACGTCATTTGAGGTTCGGGTGGGGGGGGGGGGGGGGGGGGGGGGGGGGCGGGGCGGGTACCGTCCTAAAGTCATCTCTTCGGTGCTACTGAAAATTTCTGACGAGCACTACAGCAGTAAAATAGTAGTATGAATCGGCCCTAACTCGTGTTGATTAGGTGATGTAATGGGGATATAAATGGTGCCTACACAAACATTAAACACCATTAACAATAAAGAGACAATATGACGTGATGAGGCACATTATGACGCAAATTTCCCATCATTGTCAATGGCGTTTACAAAACGCCATTGACATTGAAATGAAAACATTGAACTAAAGACAAACATTAAACCTGTGTATAGGAGGGGCTGGTGCCCCTCAAAAACAGCTCTATCACAATCTTCATTGTGAATCCTCAGCGGCACCACCTTTAAGTCATCATCTTCTATGTCTGAAGAGCAATCAAATTCCTCTGACTAAAGCGATGCATCTCAGTCCAACATCCCCCAGAGCCTGATTGTGCGTTAATTCTCCAAAAGGTACTGCTCTCTATGATCTAATAATCCATTAAGTCATTATAGCTTGAATGATCGAACGCTCCCAAAAGACAACTCTACATGAGATCTCTTTAGCACATCTGTCGACATATCGGCGAGAGACAAAGAGAAAACAAAAGACAACTCTACATGAGATCTCTTTAGCACATCTGTCGACATATCGGCGAGAGACAAAGAGAAAACAAAACTACTCACTTGTCTTCCCGATGCCGTTCAGCTCCTTGCTGACCCCGGTGGCGTAGACCGCTACCACGGTGATGGAGTACTCGGTGTCAGGGGTCAACTTGGGAAGCAGCACAGTGGTCTTCTTTCCTCCGATCTGGGTCTGTTGGGGATGGGATGGGGTGGGAGAAGGGGGCTGATTAACCTCCTCGAGCGACAGTATATTACTCTTGATTAAGATATTCCACATATGAGTATGACTCTTTCAAATGATGAAGAGGCCCCTGAGATGTCCTATTGGAACGGTGATAGAGTAGCCGACTTGCACCGACACTCACTGGTTTCACACGTTCACAGACACAGACACTTGGCTGCCGTATTCTGTTGGACAGCTGCGGTATCGCCCTTTTATAGAAGCCTATCCTACTATATATATATATATATGCACCTCTTTCGTCTAAATTCTGAAAGCACTTCTGTGACTTTGGCGTCAACGGCATCTGGATGTTCTTTTGAGTTCTGGGAGACACCGAGGGGAGGGAGTTGATCTGTTTCTAAGATGGGACACAAAACTCATCCCAGGACTCTGGAGTTGAAGTCACAAAGCTGGTGGAAAGAATTTCACCTGAGAAATAATGGACTGGAGGGATGTTGTGAGAGTATTTGGATGTTGTTACTAGAGTGTGTAGCGGCCAAGGTAAATATATATCCTAATGGCAAAAACAGTTGGATGTCCTGCCATCACAGACATTAGTGGAGGGTCAATTTACTACACCGAGTTTGGCAAGGCTAGAGGGATGCTGTAGGACAGGGAGTGGGGATGGAATGTGGGGGGGGGGGGGGGGGGGCGGCTGAGAAACTGTGTGTGTGTGTGTGTGTGTGTGTGTGTGTGTGTGTGTGTGTGTGTGTGTGTGTGTGTGTGTGTGTGTGTGTGTGTGTGTGTGTGTGTGCGCGCGCGCATGCGTGTGTGTGTGGCCTTTACACCCACGAGGGAGTGATGGATATACAATACAAAATATGAAATACTTGCTAGCAAATATTTCACATTAAAATGAGCCTCGTTCCGAACAAAGGAAAAGAACGAACCCGGAGTGTAGAGACCTTAAAGCACGTGTGTGTCTGCATTACTGTATTGTATGCGTTTACAGTGTGTCTTTTCTACTACTCCATGGAACCGACTGCCGAAATGTCTTATCAGCTGATTCTAAGAAAACAGCGGCACGGAAGCCTCGTCATTCGGCACCGTGACAACTTTCCTTGTACTCAAGCGCAAAGCGTGTGTCGGGACATTTCCTAACACAGAATTCATCAGAATTGGTCAGACACACACACTTGTTGTCCCAGATGAAACAATGCAGGGCCGCAGCCTGGGCATGCTACACTTGTTGAAATCCCTACAGTGAACCAAAAAGACTTGGCCCACGCTCGGGCGGTTTCTGTAGCTCGTTTCCAGTTCTCCTTCAATCTCTCATCTCTTTAAAGCGTGATATCACTCAGGCAATCAGCACAGTCAGCCGGGTTTTCCTCCAGTCAAAAAGACCAAGACCTTCCATCCTGCATTAAGGGCGTTACGCAGCTGGTGGTCCGTCGGCGTGCAGCGTGTGACCTCCACACAGCCAGCTGGACCGAAGCTGCGTTTCTCGCAATCTTCGGCATGAAATACAACCTATGCTGGATGGTAACGGAGTGAACATCTGGGCCATATATGACGAAACAGGAAAACTGACGGGGGAAACGAGTCTTTCTTGAAGTGCATCGCAGTTCTGTGCAACACTGTAAACACCCTCTTCAGAATATGTCCCCCATGGCAGCGGACTCTACTGTTACACAAACAGACACTGATCCCTGCCAGGTCTCAGCATTCCATCTCAGACTGCGCAATGAACACAAACATAAAATACGACTGTACATCCGGACAAAAAAATGCACATTCCGTTCGCTAATTTCAAACGTACAAACTTATATGCATACTGTATATACTCTCAAATACGCACAAACGCCTACAGACAGACACACACACACACACACACACACACACACACACACACACACACACACATTAATCTCAAGTGCCTGGTCAATGTTTCCCTCAGCGGCTATTAAAATGGTTTCATCTGAACGTTTACAAGGTGGGACTCTGAATGTCTCTGTTAAGCAACTCTTCACATCCTGTAAACTCAGTGATGGCTGAAGAATGCTTGACCTCAGTTCCCTGGATGGGTAAAAGGGAAGATCATAATCTTCTTGGGATCGTTTAACAACGACATGCAGGGCTGTTAAATAGCAGGAGACACAGCTCGCCTATGCATGTGTGTGGGTGTCTACACAATACACATGCACAATAGCTTGATTTATTATTTAGATTTTTTAAAATGACAGCCAGCCTTGCTTATCGATGTTTCCATAAAAGCAATCAGAAATACTCATCAGCATAAGTGGCAAAAATGTGGCTAAATTGTCCACGAGTAAGCTTCTACGATACAGCTGGTACACTGCTAGGAACTATCTGAGGAACTTTGGGTAAAATCCTCAGGGTTAATTTATCCAGTTAAAACTCAGATTTTTTTTATATAGGATTGGGGATTCTTTAATTAAGACATCTGACCATAGTCTGAGTATATTCACACTGGTTGTGTGTGCGTGCGTGCATGCGCGTGTGTATGTGTATGTGTGCATAATATCGTGTCCGAAATGGTAACTTCCAAATCCAAACAAAAAGAAAAAACCCAGGGAAAACAGCAGCATCTGCAAGCACGGAATACGTCGCTTCACATCGCATTTCGAGCTTGTAGATCTGCTAGTTTTGATACCCGTGTGTGACGCTGTAATATTATCAAGTAGGGAGTACATTTACAAGAAAAACTATTTAAGAATATGGACATAGGATATGCTTACAGTTTGGGTCCTGCCTCCGGCAGTAGGGACGTAGGTGATCTTGTAGTTCTGGACCCGGCCCGGTGCAGGGTTCCACCTGGCATTCAGCGTGGTGGTGGTCTCATTGAACACAACCAGGTCAGTGGGAGGTCCGTCTGGCACTGGACACGCGCACACACACACACACACACACACACACACACAATTACAACCACGCGGATATTTGAATCAGTCACATTATTATTATTATAGCAGATGCACAGTAGATTTATTTTTACAAATAATTTTACAATAAAGAATCTTTAAAAGGACACAATCCTTGATATTTTGGTCAACAGACTCTTTATTAATTTTATATAAAGGAAAACTTAGTTTTTTCAAGATGTGGATAATTCCTTTAATTTATACTGAAACAAAGAGGCTGTGTTGCTCCCATACAGCAAAGAATATTTGACAATGTTGGACACCAATTTGCAAAACTATATTTTAACTGCATGGCCAAACCTTCTAAAAAAAAAAAAAAAGGAAAAAAACATCTGTGAAAATAAATTTCCAGGGTTCAAATTACATTTTAGAATTCTTTGCCAAACTTTTGTATTATAATGTATTTCTTTGCAGTAGAGGCATGGTTTGGAATCGAGGATTGCAGCTTTAAAGAAAGAAAAGACAATGCGTCCTCTGGTATGCCGTCTTTTCTGAAGCGGGGGGTGGATTCACTGGAACAGCAATGGATTGATGGATGAATGGATTAATGGACTGATGAATACGGATGGATGAATGAATGAATGAATGAATGAATGGATGGATGGATGGATGGATGGATGAAGGGATTCACAGCCATGACGTTCAGGATGAATGGAATGACACAGACCAACATAGAGGTGAGAGGGATTGAAACCCCTGCTCTGCGGGGCATGCATATACTTCAAGTACTTCAACTAGGAAGGCTTCATTTTATACGCAGTTGCACGTCAGTGTCTCACACACACACACTTGGAGGACAGCAAACATACCAAGCATCGTGAGCTTGTAGATCAGTTATGTTCAGCAAGAGACACCGGCACGCAAAAGACGTATAAAATAAAATCAGGCGTAAACTTGGCTGTTTACAGCAACAACCTGCTGTGATGACTGGCGGGGGCATGGGGACGCACAGACAGACAGAGACAGACAGACAGACGAACACAAAAAAAGGCTGTTTCCAGCCGCAATGCAGCACCACTGGAGCGATGTATGGGTTAAATATGCCTTGCTCAAATGACACAATGATGGCAGTCCGATGAACATCAGCGCTGATGATTGAACAAAATAATGGAACATGCGTTCATCTCTTGAGGTGAAGAAAATAAAAAAAAGAGAGATCATCCTCTTGGTTTACTGCAAATATACTTACCACGACCACGACTAGGTTGACCGGCTTTCACTAAACGATCAGAAATAGAGAAGCATAATGGACACAACCTTTACCCAACATTTCGCAAAAGCCTTATATCGTGTTACACATTCCATTCGGTCAGGAATTTAAAATATGAGTTACAGTTTTGGAGAATTGTCAGTGGAAATATTCTCACCAATCAATCACAAGTATGAGGAGATTTCATATATCGGCTAAAGGTCCTTACACACTGGATGCTTCTTTTATTTTCTTTCATGAGACTACCTTGTCAGTAAATATTGTTCTTTGATGTGTACATGAGTACATCCACACAGAACGTGAACGCCAAAACAAGGTTGATTTTCCGCAGCAAATAAAATCATCAACTTGAACGATGCATCAACCAAATGCATAATTCAATGCCAAAAAATTCAGCGACCCAATTTCCTGATCATTTATTCTCGACGCCACTGGTGTGTATAAGGACCTTAAGTGTAACTTCATTAACTGGCGAGGTCATAGTGACGTTAGGACAGTGTTTCTTACGCGTCCTCTCGGTTCCCAGCAGGTCCTCGCTCTCCGACTCGTCGGGGTAGATGGCGGTGACGGACACGTCGTAGGGTGTGTCCGGCTCCAGGTTCTCCAGGAGGTGGTTGGTCTCGTCGTTGTTCAGGATGGCCTGTGGGGGGGGGGGGGGCGTTAGAACACGCACGCAGGTGGCAAAATGTGCAAGTCACCATTCCATCAAAGCCGGCAAACCGGTGAGAGTCATGTTAGATCATAAGCAATGTAATACAACTTGTTATCCGTTGCCAGGGGTCTGTTTTGCAGATGTTTGGCCCACCGCAGGAGGTCCCTATCACAGGAGGGCTTTATCGCAGCTGGAGTGCTTTGGCACTCATCAAACAACTACACACAGAATGATTCATCCCAACACCAACCCTCGAGTCCCTATTCCAGGGCAAATGTAGTTTGGCTATTTTTGGCGAAGAGATATGGTGTAGATGGGGGGGGGGGAGCAGCAGACTTTGTATCGAGCCATGGGGGACTCCGGTGTACAGTATAGTACAGTACAGTATATATACAGTACAGTAGGGTCATTAGGGGTTAACACAGCTAGTGAGTTCTCTTACATATTGGAAGTTGGTGTCTCCCTTCTTGTTCCAGCCGATGCGGTAAAGGGCCACGTCAGGGGCCCCGTGCTCCCAGTGGGTCCTGAATTTGGTCTGCGCGGTTTCCGAGAAGCGCAGGTTCTGGGGAGCGGGAACCACATCTGCAAATAAAAAGGGGAGGAAATTAACAGACGGCTAATGGCAATTTTAACATAGTATCACATGAGAGCTAAATGGCTGGCGTGTGAATATATATGTTTTTACCCGTGACAGCTTCTCCCAGCATGGGCTGACCAGGACCCTCGTCGCAGATGGGAGTGACGGCCAAACCGTACTCGGTCTGTGAGACGAGGTTGTCCAGCACCCTGGTGGTCACACCGCCGCCCACCTCCAGCTGTGGACAAATGAAACAGGATTTTTTGTTTTCTGATAGCATCACCCAATGCAGTACATGATCCAACGACTCAAGGGCTTCATGAATAAACTTGTGATCCCTCTGTTGGACGTTAAACTTCGTCAATGCCTCTTTTCTTCCCCTTCGAAGGCCCGATTGCCAAGGTTCTCTCAAGTCTAATGAAAATCGAGTTCCATTCTCACAGCGCGTTTCCAAGAGCGATGGCGACAGAGGTGACGTACATACACCGAGAGAGGGATTCTAAAGCTTGACCCTGGCACAAGAAATTGTGTCCAGAGGAAAATGGAAACAAACAAGGACATTTGGATCAAAACTGTGAACAACCACCAACCAGACATCCCATTCGCTTCTGTTTGGGTGTTATTATTATTTTCTTTTTGGAAATGTGTTTGAGTCATAAATCTGAACTGACATTTCTCTGGATTTGGCTCTCTGAGATCATAAATCCAAGCTGACAGGCCTTTCCTGGATAGAGGATGTTGCACCGCGGTGAGCTCTGTGAGTGGCGCGCTGTCACCAAATCAGGTTCCACCGCGTTATCCATCAGGTCAGAGGGTCGAAGCCCTTGCTCCTTTTTTTCTGGGCAAGGAGGCTTCTTCGCTCCCACGTTTACCCAGGTCAGAGATCCAAATCCTCTGCCTCCATGTGTGTTTTTCGACTCTTTTAAGAAGTCCCACAGAGGAGTAAATGAGGCACGCTGCTGCCTGATTTATGCCTGAGGATGTAGCAAATGGCCTGTGCCAGAAACTTCAGTTGTTGACCAAAGACTCCCAATGCAGGGAGGGGGGGGGGGGGGGGGGGGTGTGCCATGCGACCATTGAAGTCTGCCAGTAACAGGACACACAGGACCACAAACCTTATCACAGCTGCCTAGTGCTTTTATATATTACCAATTACCAATTACGGTACCTTCCAACTCTAATCATGAACCCTATAGAGCGTCGCAGTCCCACCCCCTATCATGACGACGCCAGGCCCAGGAAATGATTCCCAATGCATTTTTCCCATGGACATTTCAAAAGGTATTTATTTAAAGACGGTTACGCCAACTCGAGTCGTGACAACTCATGACAACAAACACAATATTTTGGACCAAACAAATAATTACAAAGAAGAAAAACAACAAAAGAAGTGTTGTAAATTATTTGTTCGGCCCCAAAAATGGTGTTTGTTGTCATGATTTGTCACGACAAGAGTTGGCTTTGTCCGCGGCGTAAACGTCTTTAAATAAATACTTTTTGAAATGTCTATGAGGAAAATGAACGGATAATCATTTCCTGGGCCCTGGTAGGGGGCGGGACTGCGACGCTCTATCTATAGGATCCCTATTAACAGCCAAACATTTGTGGAAATAAACGGCAGCTCTACATGTTGTGGGATCTTGTAGAATAGATCATCTATTTTCGACGAAGAGATCTGGTGTAGAGGGGGGGTGGGGTGGGGGGGGGGGGGGGAAAGGAGAGGGCCAAGTAAAGACCCCTGGGGGACACTAGTCAATGAAGTATATCATTCTATTCAAGCACTTGCTGCTGATATCGTATACTCTTCTGACAAAGCTATGATACACACACCACAGTCTCTGTCCAATAGGAGCACTCCCTGAGGTCCCAAAAAAGAAGATCTCACCAGCAGCAGCTGCAGTCTCTATCATGCTGTCTAAGAAAATATTATTATAGTGATCAGTCATATGGCATAACTACTAATTTATCAGACGTAATGATTCAAACAGACAAAAAAGTAAGACGTCGAGTATATGGGATGAGCCAACGCGAGGAGATTCAGGGTTACGATTCTTGACATCTCACTCCTGCACCCATTCCACATCTTTATCTATTATTCTTTCAGGTGCAGCGCCAAAGAGTTTGAGCTGGAACGGATAGGTGTCATTTCTGGAAAGCTTCAGTTGCGCCGAGTCCATCGCTCTGTGCGTGCGTGTGCGTGCGTGCGCGTGCGTGTGTGTGTGTGTGTGTGTGTGTGTGTGATATGGACATAAAACAGGTGCATATAATCTAGAAGGCCAGTCCACACCAATGCAACTCCTTGCTACAGAACCGTTTTAAGGCCAGTCCACACCAATGCCATTGATCCACAATATCCCAACGGTTGCACGTAGTTGCAAGGAGTTGCATTGGTGTGTGGACTGGCCTTAAAAGCCAAACAGAAATGACGTTTTTATTCACAGCGTTCCAATGGTCAACGACAGTAAAAAACAAAATGAAATCGTTATAATCACAAATGTAATCATTGGTGACAGCCCCAGCGACCAGTACAGAGTCTCATAAGCTCACCTCCTTGGCGTCGGCGTCCTCGGCCTTATAGGTGATGAGGTATCCCCGGACGGAGCAGGGCGCTGCGTCCCAGTCCAGGAGCAGGGCGCTGTGGGTGACGTCGGACACCCTCAGGTCACCGGCTGGGGGGAGGGGCACTGTATGGGGGGGGGGGCACAGCAGATCCCAGTTAGGGCGCAAAAGTATCCCTGACGCGAAGTCAGTTATAGATCACGGTAGATCTGACAGCGAACCTGCTCACTCGTCGTGTGACTGCCGAAACAGGCCGCAGTCGCGCACTGCCGTTGGACCGAATTGCATTTAATAACACCTCATTATCAAATATATGCATGGTTATTGTCGCCCCATGAATTAACACTCACAGAGTATACAGTATGCCTGGTCACAGATCAGGTACTTATTGTGATACGATACCACTACAAATATGTGACCTCGTACAGTAGCAACAAATACATTTACAATTACAGTTTACAATTACAATTACAATACCATTTACAATTACCATTAACTGTACATTTACAATTTACAATGACCATTTACTGTACATTTACAATTTACAATTACCATTTACATGTACAATTTACTATTGCCATTCACAGTTACCATTTACAATTACAATTTAGGCATTTAGGAGACGCTCTTATCCAGAGCGACTTACATGTGCGTAATCAGAGTAAGCAGAGTAATCAGAGTAAGCATGAACCCTCGTCAACCAACAACATTGTAAATAGTCACATAGGCAGAGTGCAAAGACAACAATGCAGCACTTCAAAGAGGTTAGGACACCCGCTAAACAACACAACATCTACCGTCTGTCTGAACAACATGCAACATGCATCCATGTCATCTAAATAGCATTCTTAACATTTGTGCTCAAGCAAAACAAATCTAACAAAAACCATGTGAATAAGTAACCAACATTTGCATGCATAGTATTAACCCATTAAGACCAGGAGCGCCTTTGTCACTTTAGCGTTAAACCACATTAACCATTATTTTATACTTTAGCTATTGAAAAATAGAAGATCTAACAAGCTCATAGCACGAGCTTGTAGATCTGGGATTTTTTTTTAATCGTGAAAATGTGTGCAAATCTTTGATTACCGGTATATATTCTTTCACAGCGGATGTTTTTAACTCAAATATTTGCTTCGGGGGGGGTCCCTGGAACAACATACTTTCAGATGGGGGTACAGATAATTCTGGACATGAAAAAGTTTGAGCACCACTGATAAGTTTTTTCAGAAAACTGTCATGCGATTTGGAAGACATTTAGTAGAATCTGGGCTGAGGCCTTAATGGGTTTACTAGCATAAAAAAGGTGACGAGAAGGACGAGAGGGAGAGAGGAGTGAAGTCTGAAGACGACGGCATTGATCAAGCGATGAATCCGGTGACTATTTTACATACGGGTGACTCCCTGCTCGGTCAGAGGGTCACTGGCGGCCTCTCCGTGCAGAGCGAAGACGGAGAGGGAATAGGCTGTGATGGGGAACAACTGAACCAGCTGAACATCGGTGACATTGGATCCCACCCTCATCTGCAACGGTCAAACCGCAAGAGAAACAACAACTTACACACGGGGGTCATGTCAGGGGAGTCGACGACAAGGACTCCTCAGTGTGACTCAGAAACAGACATGTTGGATGAGGGGCTCTCGTCTCTCGTGTGTGTGTGTGTGTGTGTGTGCGTGTGCGTGTGCGTGCGTGTGTGTTTGTGTGTGTGCGTGTGTGTGTGTGTGTGCCTTGACCCTTTGGGGTTTGACACCTCGTGGAAAGAAAAGGGTGATGATGTTCCCTTGGCACAGTGAGCTCATAGTTTACCCACCCCTTTGTGTCAAACAAATCTGTTTTCGCCCGGGCGAACAGCGAGGCGAACACTGGTGGCTTTGTAAGAGGTTATTACACTGCGTGACATCTGTATTTTGTCAGGAATCGCTGACAGGAATTTGGAGTATTTGGTCTATGTGTGTGCGCGTGTGTGTGTGTGTGTGTGTGTGTGTGTGTGTGCGCGCGCACGCCTGTGTGTCTATGCACGCCTGTGTGTCTATGCATCCCTGTGTGTGTGCACGCGTGTATCGGCGCACGCCTGTGTGTCTACGCACGCCTGTGTGTCTACGCACGCCTGTGTGTGTGCACGCCTGTGTGTGTGCACGCCTGTGTGTCTACGCACGCCTGTGTGTGTGCGCGCATGAGTGCCTGCGCCCTTATTATATGCGTGTATGGCCCTATAAAGGCGTCGGGTTATGTCATATCCACAGCTGCTTGGCGGGGTTCTAGGGGCATTGGGTGGATGCGTTATCGCCCAGTCAGGGGGCGTTGCTCTGACCTCCTTCTCGGGGGCGGGCTGGGTGGCGTTGATGGCGCTGTAGAGCAGCATGTAGCCCGTGGCTCCCTCCGCCGCCTCCCACCTCACCCGCATGGTGGTGATCTGCTCATCGTAGACCGTCACGTTCCTCACCACGCTCAGGGGCACTGGAGGGCCGTGGGAATAAAATGACGGATGGGGTGCAATTCAAAGCAACGGGAGAGGGGTCGAAATATTCAATGGATCGTCATCGGTTCAAAATACCTTTCACTCACCTGTCAAGTAGTGGTTCATGAGAATTACATTTATGATTACAATTACAGTTTACAATGTAGGCATTTAGCAGACATGCTAAATGAGGAGTTAAGCATGAACCCTAGTCAACAAAACGACAGAGTAAATTGTCACATAAGCAGAGTGCAAAGACAACAATGCACAGGACATGAGGTTAACAGCGAAACTGAGATCTGTCTAAACTCTAAAATAACATTTAAAAAACCCCCCAAAAAAAACATTGTGAAATAGGGAACCAACATACAACTGCTTAACTATCATGAGGTGACAGGAGGGGATACAAGGAGAGAAGGGCCCTGGGGGGTGAGGTGTAATCTGAGTCTTCAGACTGTGGAAGAGTTTTGTTGGAGTTCAATACTTTGTCATATAGCATATTTGTTGCGATAAGCTCACATCTTTTAGTGATGGTGAGGTGATGGCTCCAACCAAACCCAGGTTCGGCACGTGTGTATATGCCTACAGTACATTAATCTTACAGACATTACATAATACTTATAAGGTACATTACACTACATAGTATACATGCGTGTGAGCAATTACACACGCTTACACACAAATGGCTACAGAAATTCTTCCACATCTGCGAGTTTGCAATGTGAACGGGCCAGGCTGATTTCACGTGCTATAAGTAAAAAGTCAGTAGAATTATTTTATGTGTGATTTTTACAGTGGTATAAGTCACGGCATGAAAACTGTGCTATTCTGGAGAGCACAAATAAAACAACAACCATGAACGACATGAAAGACGCCAAGAAATGAAAAAACATGCCAAATTCCCCCCAAAACCTCAATGAGAGTCCGTTGCAATTGAACTTTACGTTAATTAAGTTATGCTAATGCTCACTTTATACACCCACATGTGGTCTCACAAACGAGATGACAATATTCTGCTTTTGAACATTTAATTAATCGAGGCCACACAGGAGTTACAGTCCGTAAACATACAGTATTGCGTACTGTATGTGTTGTGCAACCTTGCTTTAATCAGACAACATCCTGCAGGTCTGGAGTTCTTACATCACGTTATCTTGGGCCCTATTTCATCAACTGTCCAAATCTTGATATCTTTGATATAACCAGACCATAGATCTGATCCAAGATCAGCAATCAGCAACCGACCTTATCGTTAAGAGAGGTCGTAGAATACACACATCGACAGGTGGGTGCTGGGCTAAAAAAATAACGTCAGTAGTTGGATGGAGCCCGCACACCATATAAGGTACAAAGAAATACTTATTTATTTATCTGACAACGTTTCGACCCTGTGGATTCATAACCTGATGAAGATCCACAGGATCGAAACGTTGTCAGATAAATAAATAAAGGGAGTCTTATTTGTACCTTATATGGTGTGCGGGCTCCGTCCCTCTAGTACATCATTACCAATCCGGCAGAAACCTTGTATCTCTGAGTTTCAAATGATTTTTCATAAATTATGAAAGCCTTTCTTCGTCCTAAAGAGTGTTGCACAAACGTGGTGAAAATAGCAGATGTACAAGCGCACAACACAAGTACAACGGCTCGCGCTGTGAGGCGCTGTGCGCTTGTATGTCGGCTATTTACACTATTTGAAATCGTTTTTTTAATAATAATAATAAAAAAAGAACGGTTTTGGACATACAAGGTTTCCACCCCGTTTTTCATTTAAAAAAAAAACGTTTAGAAAATTGCCCCTCAGGTCTTAAAATTGAGGGTTAAAATTGACTTATAATGTAAGAATAGTGGCAAAATCTAAGATATAAAAAGCATTGCTGCAGTGCAGACTCACGTGTGGTCTCGGCTCCTAGGAGGGGCTCGCTGCTGTCGTCAGCCACCATGGAGTAAACACTGACGTGGTACAGGGTCAGAGGGTCGAGGCTCTGCAGGACCACGGTGGTCTGGGTACCGTCCACAAACACCTACGGACAATCAGTAACAATGCACTTAAAGCACAGTCGCAGAGTGCCTCGCACAGCACTGAATGTAAAACAACAACGTAATAATTGTGCGATAAACATAATAAAAGGGCATATAGGTATACGCAGGTGTGAGAGGCACATAATAAAAGAGCATAAAAAGGGGGGGGGGAAGAAAACACCAAACAGACTAATCAGGTAGTAAAAGTAAGTGTGTTTTAAGAAGTGGTTTAAAAGCCTGATCTCCTCGGGCAGGTTTCCCTTGGGGGCAAAGGCCCGGGTCACCTTTTGTCTACAGCCTATACTTTGGAACGACCAGAATGGCTCTGCCCGACGATCTCAGGGCTATGCTCCTGCTCATATGGGGTTAAAATGATTGTAGGCAGAGCCATACCTTAGAAGTAATCAATACAATCTTGAAGTTAATTCTAAAATGTGCTTTGCTCTGATCGTTTCATGAATTATGTCTTGCTTCTGCATTCTGAACTAATTGGACATGTTGTTTTTATTTGGAGCCAGGGTGCACTAATCTAAGAGAATTTGAGAAATATAAGCAAATGGACCTTTTACGGGTCCATTTGTTTATTTTTGTACACTCAGAGTTAAATATCTCAGTGTGGGACTGTGGGTGAAAGTGTGGCGTGTGGCGCGCCTGTGCACGTGCACACATCATAGCTAAGTGTGTGTTTGTGTGAGGGGTACTGCTGTCTGTCTCGGCACCAACGTAAACCCAATAAACAATAGGTTTTGTTTACGATGGTACAGAACATCTATTATGCGAGACAACTAACAAAGAAATCTATCTGTTTTCAGTGTGGGGTTTTTTAATGGTTCTCCAATTAAAACCACAGAAGCCTCTGACCAAACTAAGCTGGGTCCAAATCCTGCGTGCGCGCGAGCGTGCATGCATGCATGCGTGCGTGCGTGTGCGTGTGTGTGTGCCTGGGGTGAATTACAGATCCCCAAGAAAAATAAAACCTCATCCACGATGTTCACATACAAGCAAAAGCATGGGGGCTGGACAAAAAACAAACAACTCCAGAAAAGTAATTGAATTCAGACGCTACAAATGGATCAATTCCATACATCCTGGAGCCAGAGGCTCGCTTGTCCCATGCAGCTATTACACATGAAACAACTCATTATTTGCCTTCTCCGCCATTAAAGCTGTGTTTGTGTTGCTTCGTCCGCTGTCATATTTTATTGTACTTTAGACACCCACACACACCAAAAGGCCAACACAAAGCTAAAGGTTAGGCTAATTGGCTGGAGTGTGAACGTCTAAGTAAAGTTTCCCCCCTGGCCGTAGCCAGAGTGAGTCAAAGGATTGAGCTGAGCTGCGCTTCCTTAAAATAGAACACTACACAAAACTACAAAACTTGTGTGGATTCTTACAGTCAGTTTAAAATGGCACCACGCTTCCCACAATGCTCTGGCTGATGAATAATGTAGGGCTCATTTTTCACAGCTGCAGGGATTTGGGAAATGTGCAGAGTAATTTTACTTTAAGAGGGTAAAAGATTTGCCCAAATGAACACTCATATGGGACCCAAATGTTTAGCTCAGGCTTAAATAGAATTAAAACAGGGATTTTGAGTAGTGTAGAGTAGTATTACGGGTTAAGCGTGAGTGTGAGTGTGTGCGAGTGTGTACTACCTGCTGGGGGCTTCCAGACACAGTCATGTACTCCACACGATACTTCTCCACAGGGCTTTCTGGGGCCTTCCAGGTGGCTCTGAAGGAGTGATAGGTGACCTCAGAGGTCACCAGGTCAGTAGGAGCCTCAGCGCCTCCTTCTCAGGTGGAGGGAGGGGAGAGAGAAGGAGGAGAGTATTACTACATCGCTGTCGGGAAGAAACCGCTTATCTCCATATTTTTGCCAACGTAATTGTGGCACAGTAATATTTATCACAAGTCACACAATGTGTTTATAGAGCATGCTACTACAGCTTCGAACGTGGCTAAGCCAATCATAATCAAGGACCGCAATCATATTATATTTTCTAGTTTTTACCGATGTATTCAGACAGGCTTATTGGTGTAAAGAGACAGGAAAGCAAGGGGCGAAGAACGGGATGCAAGGCTTTTAGTTATGAATATGGGCCACAGCTTCCGCCTTCCAAAGCTCGAGGTGGTGATATGAAAGCGCTTTGATGTATCAAAAGAACGCATAACCTGTCCTTAAGATGGCCCTGTAAACATCATAAACATGATGCCTCATGAACTACTTTTTTTCCAACACAGCCCGTGTATTTTTGTCGCCGCTGCATGAAAAAACTGTCCCTCGTGTATATCTGGGAAATGTGATCCAGAGGAGAAAAAAGGAATACTCTAGCCTAGAGTGATAAGAACGAATAAGAACTCGTCATGAGCAAACCATATCTGTGCTTTTTCCACTCCGCTACAAAGACAGATGGTCTCCGAGAGTTTTGCTTTGTGTACTGTATTCAATAACGGCTCTTTAATTCGATTAAGGAATAGACTATTTGTAATTCCAGTGACAAAGGGGAAAAGCATGAACTGGTGTGTAAGAGAAGAGAGGATCTGTGATCATTTCCAGGAGTTTGGCTGCTTTTCTTAGCCTCTAGTGTTACCTGCAGACATTTAGGAACTGTCTGTGGGTCTTGGATACAATATATTTATATGGCATACCTTTAATCCGTTATGGCAAGAAGGCTAGCCAGGACATCATGTCAATGTACTCAAACAGATGTGAACGTGTAATTTAACCACATGAACCCGTACGATAATACAAAGTTGACCGGTGTCCCCCAGGGGTCTATAATTAGCCCTCTATGTTTTTTTCCTGTACATTAAATATCTTCACCGGAAATAGCCGATATACAAGCTCTCATCACAACTCGTGCAACGTGTTTTTTTCCCCGACTGTTCGTCCCCAGAATAGGAACGCTGGGGTTCATATGGTTAATGAAAACACGTGACACTTGGAATATCCGAATATATATGCACATCTCTGTATTCTACTACGAATTACCCTAATGGGGGTGCAACCACTTGCATAATAACTTCAAGAATGTCTCTGCATAGAAGTGTGTGCATAATGTGAATTAAACTCCTGCGTACCTGGTCCCTTCACGCTGTTACAGAGGTTGTCCGTGAGGTCGTCCACAATGTCCAGCAGGAAGGAGAAGTCGGCCACATTGTACATGTGGATTTCATCTGGGTCGGTGGCGATAGACCTCAGCTCGTTCTCGTCAGCGTTCTTCACACCTAAGCAACAGCCACAGAGTTCACAGCTCATTAGTAACATTTTCCTCCTCAACATGCTTTGTGGTAAAGATGGTAAGCCAATGACATTCACACTTTCACACAAATAATTTATTTAGTTTAGGACATGGAAGTCTGAGTTCACTTCCGACACCGACACAAAACAAAACGTAAAGAGAAATAATGGCTCGCGGGAAAAAGGTGTCACAAACTATCCTAACTTACCGATAGCATAGAGCTCGATGCCCTGGTCACGGAGATTCTGGGAGTTGGCGATAATGTCATCCTGGGACTTGCCGTCAGTGACCAGCACACCGATCCTGCGGGACTTTGGCCGCATGCCAACGTTCTCGTCAAAGTTGTTCTGGAGGATGTAGTTAAGAGCCAGACCTGCGATGAAAACACAATACAGTATGTACACCTTCCTTTACCAGCCCGATTGGGGACTGCTGCTGCCAGGCTCTCCAGCATACAGATCCACAAGAATTACCAATGAAACATGAAAATGGGATATTTCACAAAATGTTAGATGCTCAACATCAGTTCTGAAACTAAAGGATCTCACAATATGAACAGTCAGAAAGTAATTATTTCCACATATGCATAGGATAGCTATAATCATCATGTGAGCGTGATAAACGATAACGTTCTGTAAACATTGCTGAACCTGACACCGCAGAAAGTTTGATTGGATTATTTTTTTCTTTTTCTTAATTTTTTTGGATTCTTGGTTTCATAAAATCGCTCTGGAATTGACCCCGATATGATTCACAACTGCTGTTACAGTTGTGTGAACACTACCATGCACTCAAGTTAGAAATGTTTTTTTTGTTATCATCCTTGGTGTGGTGAGGACGGCTATTAACACGAAGTGGCAGCGAAGGGCATCGTTACCACTTACCAGTCAAAGTGTTTCCTCCCTTGTAGGGCAGGTTAGCCACGGCCTCCAGCAGTGACTCTCTGGTCTTGTGGGCGTTGAGGTGCCATTCGGTCTTGGGGTCACCGCTGTACTGAGCCAAACCTGAAACAAACGCAAAGCTCTTTGTCACACGTCACGTCACCCAATCACCACACTCCACAGAAGTCACAAGAAACTAAGTTCAAATGTGTTCACTACATAGTTGAGCTACACCCACCGATCTGGACCCTTTCGGGGCTGATGTCGAAGACTCCCACCATGCGGGCGATAAAGGACCGAATGGTCTTGAAGTTGAGACGCCCGATACTCCAGGAGCCGTCGACCAGCAGCACGATGTCAGCCTGGGCCTTGGTCTTACACATCACATCTGAGAGGTCGAGGGGTAGAAGGCCATTAGCAAAGCTGGATCCAAGCGAAAACCAGATCCATGCAAAAACTATGTTTTTTGTATTATAATAGCATGATCAAATATGACTTAGATGTGCTCAAAGAGGTGTGAGCCATTTAGGAAAAGGACAGAAATCAGGTCAGTGACATCACATAACATAACATGACATGACTGGACTGGCATTTAACCTGCAGAGCTTACATAAAAAGAAAGCAATGAAAAAAAAAGAAAAACATTTCCTGCTACACAAACACATTTCCTTTAATTTTCTTTACAGGCAAGCAGTAAAAAAAGAAAAGATAACATTCTCCCTTCCTTTTTGTCTACTACTGTATTACGAGCCATTTTTATCAGAGCACATTTTATTTTCCAGGTGTGGTAATTATCATCTTCATGTCTTCTGACGTGTCGAGGCAGTTTGTCACTGCTGGTGGGTCTTCTCAGAGGCACCAGGGACCTCGTCTGAGGAGAAGGCACCTGGCAGAGCTAGCTCTCCCCATATGACTGGGATCTCCTCTGTGCTAGATTATTGTGAATTCCACAGTTTTCTGTTTTCCAGACACCTGTTTGATGATGAAAAGGAAGGCGTCTCATCCGTGGCACCTAAAGAAAAAGAAGCCAGGCTGCAGATGTGCTAGGGGGCATAGACGCCGTGCAACCTGCCACTGTCTGCAAATTGAAAACAGGTTACATGATGTGTGATTTACAGACATTTTTTCACCCTTATCCACTAGCACTAACCCCCAACCCCCCACACCCCCTCCCTCCAAATTTAACCCCCTCCCATCCCAGATTAACAGATGGCTGGCTGGAGTTTGAGGGACAGAGAGAGAGAGAGAGAGAGAGAGAGAGAGGGGTACTCAAACATGTGTCTGCTCGCTCTCTATTCCAGGTACACAGATGCAACGATGAATATTCTGAGGATATTTTAAGAGTTATCTGAGACGAGCGGACGAGGGGAAAAGTTTATTGGCTTTGGCATAATGTTTGTCCTGGCATGCCGGTATGCGTTTCGCCAAATAAATTAAATCCTGTCCAAGCCCCATTAAATGGCTCTGTAAATCCACTGCTTGCTTACTTTTACTTTGTTGATCGCAGCCGCTCAAAAAGGGAAAACCTCCTTTCAAAGGCATGGAAATACTTTAATTGGGGGAAAGAAAACGATAGGAGGTTTACATTAACCACTTTCAACTTGGCCTCGCTATTTTGGGCACGTCATTATGGTCTAAATTTGAAAGGTTCTCTCGTTTTCAGGAATAGCAGATCTACAAGCACAGAAAGCATCACGATGCAAGCTTGTAAATCGGCTATTTTTGCTAGCATTTTTAAGTAGTTAAGTTGACTTCAAGTATGCATCTTTTTGAGGCCCCATGCACCCCTGTGTCTCCTTGCACCTCAGATTGTAGGAAACTAACTGAGGTAATAGATCTCCCATCTCCTTCTGGTTTATCTTTGGGAGCGTAACCCCTTCACTGTACGTGGATCTGCTCCCTATTAGGAGGGGAACTCACAGCTGAGGGGTCAAGTCAACCCCCTCCGGAGACCTTCCGTCCAACTCACAACATTTTCCTTCTCCTTGCGCTTACCGCCTGCCGTGCTTCGGCTCACGAGGTTGTAAAACATTTCGTAATTGCAAACAGATCAGAACGTTTGTGGGTCAGTTCTTAGCCCCGTGGCTTTGCCTGGACGCGGAATAAAAGAAATAAAAAAGGAAAAAACACGAGGATGAAAAACGAACGAGCTCAGAATGACACAAAGTACGAAATAGCCGACATATGGGATTGTCATTACATCTGTTATTTCGCGAGGACAATTAGCTTTGAGGAAAGGCATTTAGGGCAACTCATCAGCTTTTATGGGCTGTGAGTGTATTTTCCTAAGTAAAAGGTTTACTGTGTGATGATACGTGTCTCCATTGTTAGACCGTTACTGTACAATGTCAACAAGATATAGTAGACACCACTCTTAAAGTGGTGAGAACCATTGTGACACCTTCATTCACCAATCTATCTATCACCAATAATCTATCTATATAGACGCTGACAATCTATATGTCAGCATTAATATCTAAATGTTAACGCTGACTTCTTCAAGTTCTGAAGCATATTACGTGCAGTTTGTGCAGCTTTAGCATCTCACAACAGTTCCCAACATGTTGGTTATTTTGCCATTCTGATTAACTTCTTAATAATTATTGTATCGTGTCCTTTGGCAGGATAGCGTGTGTGTGTGTTTAATGTGGTCTGGTCAGATTAATAAAAGATTTAAAGATGTAAATGAAAGGATTTGGAAGAAGAGGTATATTACCAGGGGCTTCTAGCGGAGGTGGCTCAGGACCGTCATTGAGCGTGGTATGCTCCTCACCAGCCAGTGGCATACTCACTCCGCCATCAAACATTCCTAACACGCTCACCATGTACTTTGTATTAGCCCTGTGGAACCAAAACAAATTCAAAACAAACATCGTATCACAATATACAATTGTGGGTACAATTTACAATTTAGGCATTTAGCAGACGCTCTTAATCTAGAGCGACTTACATTAAGCAAGAACAAAAAAGCATGGGAATACATCACATAAAAACATTTATCATGAAACATGCGTAAGCTAAGAGTAATATCTATCTACAATAAGATTATTATTATTTTAATATGTCAAAGAATTTGAAAGAGTGAAGTCATACCGATAGTATTTAGTGAACCCACCTTAATTCCTCCAGTACCACAGTGTTGTCATAGGGCCCCACCTGCAGCTCTCCCAGGTCAATGTCATCGCCTATGGGGTGGAATTTGACCGTGTAGCCCTTCACGTCGCCGGGAGCATGGTCCCAGGTGACGCGGAAACTAGTCCTGGAGGGCTCAGAGGTCTGCAGGTTTCTGGGGCCTTTGTAAGGTGACACTGAAGAAGGAAGCAAGACATGACTTTGACCTAGACCTCACACGTTACGCATACTCAAAGGCAAACCCTGACTCGGAATGATACTGTATGTATATGCAAGAAACATAAAAATGAACTTACGCGTTGTTCCCTCCCCTTGTCTTGCTTTTCCCTCCCCCTGACGGTAAACCGGGTGGACGGTGATGTCATAGGTGGTGAGGTGAGTGAGGCGTCTGAGGACAGTTGAGGTGGTGCCGCCAGGCACCTTGGCCGCCAGCTGGCGTCCTCCTTCCTTGGGCTTGTAGGTGACACGGTAGTTGACCACGTTGCCAGGCGCCGGCTGCCAAGTCACCTTCATGGTCTTTTCCGTCTCCTCCGAGACAACAACCACTCTGTCGGCAGCTGAGACTGCAAGGAGGGAAAAATAAGGATGAAACAGGATGGACGGGTGAACTTCTATAGAAAGTAGACTTTTTTGGACCAGGCTCAACTGGAATGTGCGACAATTTACCGCCAACATTTGCCATATGCATGTACTTTTGCGAATACTGGGGCTTTGGCTTTACTACGGGTGAGTAAAGTAAACATTAACACGCTTGGCTACCTCAGAGACTTCCATCAGGGTATCTGCACAGTTTTCATAATTGCTTATGAACACAAATCCTCCCAAATACAGCTTGATTTTCAAGAATATACACTGAACAGACCCATCTTTACAAGATCGATCGTGTTTAGCTGGACAGGTTAGAAGCCAAATATAGATGTATTTTTTTATTTTATTTTCCACAGTGGTGGTCATGGAGTTTTTCTTCTTCTTCTTCTTTTCAGAACAGGAAGGGCAAGTGTGAATTGTCAGAACCCTCTAAACGAGCCGAGGAAAATATTCAGACATCTTGACTTCAGAAGATTTTTTTTTGTTTTTTTATGAACGGAAAAAGGCAGCGCATCCAAGTTTTCAGTGTGTGGCTCGACCTAAATGGATCTATGATTTCTGTGGAGCAGAGAGAGAGAGAGAGAGAGTAGAGACAGAGAGAAATGGAGGGTGCAAAGGAACCCATGGACAAAGTGCTTACGGTTATAAACCATACAAGCCTCCGGAGTCGCCTCAAGGCTGTTCTCGGTGTATAATGCACCTGTCCTGCTTGCCAGAATCAACAAACCAAAATGATGGTTGGACATATTTTTCCATTAGCACATTCCGTTTTGCTAACCGGTGGATGAATTCCCTCCCGATTGGGGCAAGTTTCCATCCAATGTGCTTTTCTCATTTTGGCAAGAGAGCAGTTTAGTAAGGGAATCACCAGGGTCTATCGGTGTCCTGCATCTCCCATGAAATCTGGGTGCAGGTGTGATGGACGTGATGTAATGTCTCAGTGTACAAACACATGGGGCCATATGCTCGAACTTGCAAAAAGGCCCAGAGACAAAGACACATACGGTATCACCCCGATTACATAAGCATCTCTGTGACCTTCTTGACCTTCTCAGGTGAGAGGTACTGTAACGGCGATGACGTCATTCCAGAGCACTAGAGAATGAGCCATTACTGTCAATTCTTTCCACATCATCGTTTAAAGCCCGTTACCGCTAGATAATTTTTAAACCTATATGTCACTCTTCCAGACAGCTCAGTGAAGGGCAATAATTCATGTTAATAAATTACAAAACCTGCTCTTGATTTGCAGCCCAGAAAGCATAAAATATTTAATGCTCGCTGCACATTTAGGATATTAATTCCATGGTTTTTTGATGAAAAACTAATTTTGACACACTCTGTCATGCATTTAGGCTAAATTACTGTACAATTTATTTTCCAAGCGACCATTAAATGGCTGTCGCGTTCGTTCCAGGTGCTCTGTGCAGGATCAATTGAGTTTTACATGAAAATGAAGGCTGGACTGGTCTGAGGTCATGGTTTCTTTTGGTAGCCTACATCATGATTCTCTAGCTCTGCACTTTCGAGGTAGGTAAAAAAAAAAAAGAAAGAAAGAAGGAAATAAAAGTAAAAACATAAAGAGAAGAAGAAGAGATGTGGAAGAGAGAGGGGGGCTCCCAGAGTAGATGTATGGTGGATGCATTAAAGGCGTTCAAGTGATTTACCATCTGTGGTTTCCTCTCCTGTCAGTGGCTCCCCCTCTCCATGGCCGTAGCCGGCATAGACCGAGACCTGGTACCGTGTCTCTGGCGTGAGGCCCTCCAGAACCGTGGCTGTGACACCCCCCGGCACCGTCTTCTCACCGGTCTCTTCCGTGAACATAGACTTCCACCTGACCCGGTACTGGCGAACATTACCAGGCGCCGCCGTCCAGGCGACCGCAAAACTGTTCTCTGTGACGTCACTGGTCACTAGGTCCTTGGGTGAGCCCAGTTCTGTGGGATAAATGTTACATTCGAGGCAGCGCGTTAGGAAACAGGCTTCAGTTCGCTCACTGTGAGAACGTAATCACTATGTCAGGTGTGCTAGATTGGGTTTACTGAAAGGCATTGAAGCAATGTTGCCTCGCTCAAATGCAGATCAAGTGCTGTAAGATGTTGCTGTTAGATCTTTGCTTTGAAAATGCTTTTTGGAAAAATACACGTGCAGGCGCAGGCGGTGGCTTTTTTCTCAGCTGTGCTTGATTTCTCATGCAGATACACGGAATGCTAAGGAAGTGGGCTAGACATGCGACGGACAAAATGGACAGCTCTAGCGATAAACCACCAGCAATCGTCCGTCTGTCTCCGCTTTAACCCCTCAGGGTCTGTTTCAACAGTGATTTACTCCCTTCATAATCAGAGACTCTTGGAAAAATCTCTGCAAAACCAATCACCGATCACACCGCCTCAAACCCTCTCCTGCCAGCACTTTCATTTTCCATTGAATGTGAAGAAACCTGATCTGTGCAAGTGTGTTTGCTACAATCGCAGATGTGTGAGTGTGCGTGCATGTGTGCGCGCGTGTGTGTGTGACTGTGCGTGCAAGTCCCCCCTGCACTCTCTCTCACTCTCTCCCCGAGACGTCGTCGGGGGAGGAGACCGGCACAGTAGTGGGGTTTTCCGCAGTGATGTTTTGTGATGCGCTGCCAGGAGGTGCTTGGCCGTGTGGGATGCCCCCCCCCCCCTCCCCCCCGTTGAGATAGTCTCTCTCAATAAGCTGCACTGGCTGTGCCACAGAGACACTCCGCCTCGCACATCACACACTCCAGCACAACCCCATAGTCCCACAGCTGGAGCGAGGCGGGTGGGTGGTCTTCACTGGATGAATCTGTTTGGATGAATGAGCGAGGTCCAAAGAACAACACACACACAAGTCTGTCCTATTTTAAATGGATCCTTACTCGATCCTTTTAAAAAAAAAAAATTTATTCTCCCGACTGCTTCCTTCTCAGCACTCACTCACAAGTTCCAACAGATGAATTGACAATTACTTCCACTCAGACACAAATTACACAAAAAATAACCTCGTAAACCCCAAGTTGCACCTCAAGAGAAACCGCCAGGTAAGGACAATGTGGACTCCTTTTAAATGCCAAGATCACTTCATCCAGAGAGGGTTTGCCAAGTCAACAGCACGGGATGGACTTGACTGACTTCTCTGGCTGTGCGCAAGGCAACTGTGACAGGATCACAAGATAATGACTTCTGCAGACAATGGTGCACTTTTCATCATCACTATGAGCCAAGCATGGAGAAGGGCCGACTTCCAGAACTGAACCACGTATGCACACCCATGCAGAACACATGGGCCATCTTGTGTTCAACCAAGGTCTCACTGCAAAACACAGTCGAAAGGTGTTTGTCTTCCATGTATGACAAGCATTTCTTAAGCCAAAGGCAATAAATATCAGCCACTATGGCTGCTTCATATTTGTCCACACCATTTCAGGCAAAGAACTATTCCCCAATGGCCTGGTTATTTTCTCAATGTGACCCATGGTTGGATCCACACCCTACAAGGAGAAGTCTGCTCTCATAGAAAGACCATTGACTAGACTACCAGAGTAAACCACACATTAACTCAAAAGGAGGATCATCTTGTAGGGCGAGTTCTGACATGACCTTCACATCTGCAGCCATAGACGTGTACAGCCTGAAGACATCATTGTCTGCCCTCACACACAAACATAACATAAGGTAAAACCTGTAAGGAACACAAACTGCAGCTATGATATTAAATAAACAGCCAAGAAATATTTTTAAGATGACACAATGACCATGCTATTTAATGCTCCAACACCTTTTTGCTGTAGATTAATATCTCTGCTGTCTGGAAGAAACACACCTAACTCCAAAATGTTACTTTTTCAGGAAATGGAAAAAAAAATAACATTCAACTCAAGTGGAGTTAGGAGGTTTTTGACGAAGCGCTATTTGATACTTTTCACTGGTTCAATATTTCAATGAATGTTTAAATTCTCAAAGCTGTTCTTTCCATAAGCCACTCCAAAAGCCTCGCATGAAAATCCACTATTCCTCCAAAAACGCCATTTCAGCACAGGGCCTTCTATTCACAGTTCCCTTGGACTATGTCATTGCTCTCAATTCAGCAAATTGCTCATCTAATAAGCCATGGAGATGAACAGTTCACTTATCTGTGTGCCAGGGTCCCTTAGGGGACCTTTGGTGGGAGAAAAAAAAACTGACTTGGCATTGCAACCAACTAGCCTGGGCTGGCATCACCTGAAGCCCAGTTTCCAAAGGCCTCAGTCTGTGAGGAAACAAGACCGCGCTGGTATTATTTTTGCCCTTGTTCCACTGTCTGCCTACCATAAATCAAAGCCAGTGACTGACAGGAGTTTGAAAGGAACGGGTCGGGGTCGCTGCATTTCAAATAATGACAAAAAATGAGCAATAGCAATGTATTGCAGTTAACGAAACACACTCTTGAAATTACAAAGTGTGTTTGGAGAAAAGAAAACAACAATTATTATTACTTAAGTATGTGTCTAAAAGGGCATTAATATTAGGTGATGAGGAACATGAGTTGAATGATTGATGATGGGTGTATAGTTTAAATCACACTCAGGCATCTACATAGATTTTGGAGGCCAAGTAATCAAACCAATCTAATGGAATATGTTTTGTAATTTTGTGTGTGTGTAGGTGTGCGTGCGTGTATGCGTGCATGAGTGCGTGCGTGCGTTCGTGCCTGCCTGCGTGCGTGCGTGCGTGGTGTGGCGTGCATGCGTGCGTGCGTGCGTGCGTGCGTGCATACTGTACGTGCGTGTTTTAGAATAATAACGTTTTGGAATAATCAATAATAACAATCAATCACATTTGGAATGGAAAGTACTCCTGACAAATCTCAAATACTCCAGACAAATCTATTATATATTGATTACACGATATAATATATGGGCCTAAGTGTAATCAATCAGGAAATTTGTCTGAGACAGACACGACTACACAGGCACCAAGAGCAGGTCAGAAGGTCAGGGCACTTCATAAAACCCTGGAGCAGTGGTACTTGAACCCTATCCACCTTTTTCCTGTAACCCATAAGTCTTTGCGTTTGTGTGTGTGCATAAGTTGCCAGCTTTGCAAGAGAAACAAGTGGCCAGGTCTATGAAAACAAGCACAAATGATAAATAGCTGATCTACAAGCTCACAGCGACACATTGTGAGGTTGTACATCTATTATTTAAAAACACATTGAGAATAAATCGAAATATATTTTTTAACATTTTAATAAGAAATGCACAAAATATTTTCAGATGGATGTCTGTGGACAATTACATGGGGTTCCTTCCTTACTTCCTACACGGTAAAAAATCTCTATGATACTTTATCCATATGTAACTCATTCGACAGTGCACAAATCCCCTCATGTGTACACCGTCCGTGACGGTCCGTCAGTGTTAAGTTTGTAAGACAGCATTAGCATGCCACCCACCTAGCTAATCCAGAGCGACTTGCAGTTCATTCAAGGCAACACAAAAGGCGAGTTTATACTGTTCACCACAATGGAAAAGCTCTAGACTGAGAAATATCTGTTCTCTACTCTCTCTCTCTCACCCCTCCCTGGAAGAAGGTGAACGGCCAGTTCTCTCTGGGACCAGACACAGTTCGTGGTTCGTGCAGCTTTGATGTTCCCCTAGGTAACACCTTCCACATGTTGGAGAAGACTCCATTGTCTTTCCTCTCACCACATATTATAGACAGACATTGATGTCTTACAGTATGTTCACCTTTGAGATGTGCATCTTGACAATTAGTGTTGACACCATATTCTCTTTTCTTGGCGGCGCAAGGATTTTCCATTAGTCACGCCAATTTGAGAGGATGTGATAAATTCAGTGCTACTTCAGGGCTTTATGTAATGGGCTACGGGCCAATGTTAGTTACAAGGAGCGTTATTGTGTTTGAGACATTTTGTTTTTTTTGCTCTGCAGAGTTCTCGCCTACATGCAGGCACATCACAGAGGGGGGTCACTGAAGTCTAGTGGCACCCACTGGGCACAATGAGATCAGTGTCGGGGGCGTGCTGATGTCACCGCGGGGCATCAATGGAGTGACAGTTTAAACGACATGCTTTGTCATGGAGCACAGAGGCTGGTCTGCTTTTCCCCTGTGGGTGTGGGACGGGTATGGCTGATGACTGGGCAGATCTGCAACGTGGAAACTATCTCTATGCCATCCCAAACCAAGCCCTTTGGTCAACAATGGAACACAGAAAGAAAAACTCTGAATGTCCTATGTCGGTTCACCCAGTAGAATAGAACATCTATCATTCAGGCTGCAGGCAGCACCGCAGCAGTGCAATCAATGTATGTTTGTAACATACTAACATTTGAATTTATTAATGAATCAAATCATTTTTTAAATGTAAATGAATCTCGAGGCACTCCTCACATCCGGCCAACCCCCTATTAAACAAGTTTTTTTTCCACAGAGGAACAAGGTTGCATTAAAGATTCAGCCACATGCTCAGCAGGTCCCTGTGGTCTGCTATAAAATGTCCTTGTTAAGAGGTGACACACCCACCACTAGTGACCACACTCCTCAAGACGGGAGGTGGCATTAGCAAACAACAAGGACTTCATTCTTCCTCTCGTGACAAACAGGATAGCTTTAGTGTGTGTTGGTGGCCTCAAAGAACAAGGAAAAAAAGTCCATTTGGCAACTTTGTAGCTACTGTCAAAGTGAGGTGAGCTTGGAGCCAGGCATGAACCAATTAATAATAAATAAGACATCCATAGTGTACAACAACAAAGTCTTCCACCCTGGTCTGTCTGCACCATGGGCCCCCGTGAGACCGTCATTCTTATCCGCCCATTCATTTTCAACTTGGCCAATTTATGTTAGCCCTTTGTATTTTGCCAGTTTACCGTGTGGCAACAATTACATATCGGTAAACCAAACAAATGATCCAGTCCATAGGCCACTATGGGGGCTTTGTATCACTCCCGTTTAGTTTTCAAACGTTGGCCACAAGCTCTAAAGTTTCTGACCAAAGCACAAGGCTCTGTGAACTTTAGATTCAACTGCCACAAGCGAAACTGGTCAGGGGGAAAGAGCTGTTAGTCTCTGTGGGAGACAGGGTCTTTGTTGTCGTTGTTATTGTTCAGACCTCAGGGGACAAAAACATCTTATCACAGAGCTCATGCTCTGACTGTCTTCTTGCCCCCTGGAGTGACCCCAGCCATAACCTTTCACCTCCCTCTGTGCTGGATCCTACAGCCAAAAGACATCCCTTAAAATGCTCAGCACAAAAACAGATGTTCTTCACTCTAGAATCCAACCCCATCCCCCAAAAAAGGTCTGTACAATAAAACCCAGAGTGCTAATTTAACTCTGAAAGTGTAAAAAGACCCCTGTGAACTACTCAATACTGAAATACTCCTGGTTTAGCTGTGTGCTGCTGTGGACAGAAAACGACTCTTGACCATGCTTCTTGGAGTACAATGGAATGTCCACTACCACTCGTCACAGTCAGATGAGCCAAAACTGCTAACGGATAAAATGGTAAATCCCGTTGCCTCAAATCAGTAGCAAAGCCAATATACAGTACATATACTTTATGAATTGTAAAACTTAATATCCAAGTGTCATTAACACTCCCCATATGTCACATAAACCGTTGTCCGATAATGAGCCATAATATGGTTCATTATACTCCCCATATGGGGAGTGTCTAGGACACATTATGTCCTAGACAAGCAAAAGTATTAAAGTTCCCCAAGTAGCCAGGCATGTGGGTCTATACGTCTGTTCCAAGCCATTCCAGGAGTTTTCTAGGTTTACAAGCTTTCCTGCACACCACACCAATCCTCCACACTCCACCCCTCATCCATTTCCATCTGACTGGCTTCATGGGCGGTAAAGCCAGTCGGTGCCAGAAGAATTGGGACCACATTCCAGCCTTTTCCCCAGCAAATGGAGCCCATATAACCGACAGCTTCCTAAAAGCTGCTGCGTCTACTGCAAACCGTGACACATTCAGCACCATCCTAAGAAAACTAGGAGGGACTTTGGAACAGTGGCTTTGCTCCACACCCACACCCACACGCGACCTAACACCGCTCACAAATCAGAGATGTGCACGCCGCGCAAACCAGCAATCTCCAGGTTTGCCTGCCTCTCAGTGACCAATCAGCCATCACCCACTCGCTGTGACCATTGCAGCAAGCCATATGTCAAACTTCTCTCTCACATCTGCTATAGAATAAATGAATACCTAAATATTACAAAGTAAATATTACAAAAAAAGACGTGTCTTTTACCTTCTAAAGTTGTTCCGATGCCTAAGAGAGGCTCCCCGACACCAGAATCGTAGCCAGCGCTGACAAACAGCTCATATTCAGTGGCGGGCTGGAGAGTCTTCAGCATAGCCTCAGTAGTATCTCCATTCACGGTCATCTCGTGCCGCTCTCCACCCTCCGATGGCTTGTAGGAAATCTGGTACTGACGCACATTCCCTGGTGCCGCCTGCCACGACAGTTTCATTGTAGATATCGTCTCGTCGAAGACGCGGAGGTCACGAGGAGACCCGAGTACTGCAAACAAAGGAACCCGGGTTAGACATTCATACAGCAGGTGTCGCTGACTGCATTTTTTAACTCTGCATTAAAACTTAACCACCTTTGTTAAACGCGTCTAAAAAAGGTTGACCACCGTATTTCTCTCCTCACCTTCCTTCGTGGTGCCATCCACCTCCATACCGTCGCCCACGCCTGAGCCATATTCAGCAGACACAGACACACGGTAGGTGGTGATGGGGAACAGCTCCTCCAGAACTATAGTCGTCTCGGTCCCGATGGTCTGGGCCTGCAGCGTGTCCCCGGCCCCACTCAGCGAGACGTAGGAGAGGTGGTATCGGATCACGTCACCCGGAGCGGCCTGCCACAACACCCTGAAACTGTTCGTCGTTTCCTCCGTCACTCGCAGGTTCCGAACACCTCCTTTTTCTGAAATGCAAATAACGTGGGGTTGTTGGGGCAAGGTCAGTGACGTAACACCACACCTTTAAATCACAGGTATAAAAATGATTTACTTTTGTTCTACTCACTCTCATCTTTATGGAAACACATTTGGTTTTTAGATATTTTATTGGAATCAGCGTTTATTCAGCATTTTGAAAATGGAGTAGATCTTTCTTAAATTACTCACTTTATCAAAGTCCGACTCCTTTATCATAACTAACCTGTAATCCACTATAGTTTTGTGAAAATTAATTAATCAACACTCAATGGAGGCCCATGTTGTAAGGTCTTTCAACATTTTATTTATTGTGACAAACCTTTCTATAAAATTACACAAATATTTGTGACTCTTCCTGATACTATTTTCTATCTAATCCATCATTTGTTTTGGGTTTCATCATTTAAAGGTATCTGGTATGACAGCTCCTGGACAACCAGGACTACAGTCATGCACAGAGCCTATTGCAATGAGCTGAGCCAGCGTTATACACACCTTCCAGAGTGGTCTCTTCGCCTATCAAAGCGAAACTGTCTCCTTGCAGGTACTGGGCCAAGACGTTGACCTCATACGCGGTGAGGGGGAAGAGGTGGGGCAGCACGGTGGTGGTTGTGTCGCCGGGTACCGACATGGAGATGTAGTCTCCGGTGGAGTCCTCTGCCTTGCGGAAACGCACCAGATAGGATAGGACGGCGGTGGAGGCAGAGGTCCAGCTGGTGCGGAAGCTCCTGGAGGTCACCTCTGAAAACACCAGGTTTCTGGGCGGAAGCAGACCTGCAAAAGAAAAGCTCATAAGTCAGTCCTTGTATACAGTCATGAACCACGTGAGGTGTCACTCAACTCAATATACAATCTAGAAAGACCTGTCCAGGTCTAGATCAGAAATATATTTTGTAATAAAAGTTAATGGAACTATTTGGTTTAAAAACAATGTTGATTTGAATAAAATACTATTTTGGGGCGGTTGAATTTTCTTGTCATTATGTCATTATACGCAAACATTTATCAAAATTCAGGTCATTAAGATGTGCACCAGATAATCTCAGAGTCTCTCTCTACACTGTCAATAAGGGCAAGAAAAGCACAGAAAAAATAACTAAAAATAAATAGATGAAACTTTGTACAACAGCAAATGGGTGCTATATTCTTTTACATAGGCCTATCTCATTTTTGTACCTCAACCACTCATTAGCTGTTCTGTGGCCTATTTTACGAAATAAATGCCACCACAAATTAAACAGTGACCATTTTCTTTTTAATAAAAAATAAATAAATGCTATGCCCACTATGGGGCTCTGGTCAGAGAACTTGGTTTCAGGGATGACGGTGATGGCAATTTTAATATGGGTTTTTAATAAGGAGATGATGGCAGTTCGATGCGCATACATACTGTACATGATGAATAAATGAATGGTAGGCCTATCTGAAATAACAGAAATAACATGAGGGTATGGAGCATACGGGCATACACACAATTACAGCAGTTTTTATCGTAACTGGGATACACAGCGGAAACAATTAAGTTAGGACTGCTAGTTATAAATTTAGCACGTATCCAACTGCCATCATAAAACTGCCATCACTGTCCTTTCTGAATCCATGTTCAAGCATCCTTCTACCCTCATTGAAAAGGGGGGGAAAGGAATATGCCAGTTTGTCTTCTTCTACCAAACCAGTCTGTTTGCACAAATCTCTACCTGCACAAATAGTAAGCGACTAAGCGTGCGGCATGCCATAGGAAACACAATGCACTACATTGCATCCTCTAGTCACTAGAGGATGCAATGTAGTGCATTGGGTTAATGACACCCTCAGACTGGCAATCACTAAATATGAACCAGATTTCAAAACGCTTGCAGATAAAGTGCAGTCACAGCAGTCTCATTAAAGGTGGGCTGACCCTGAGAGTATGTCACCATATCTGTGCAAATATATATGGTCATGTTATGCCTATGTCATTTGAACATCTGCCAATGTGAATATTCATTGAAAAGAGAAACAAAATATTTCTAATACTAATTATTTCTAATTTGTCTTAATATTATTTGACATTGATAATATAACTTACTATAAGTATTTATTCTAATTTAAGCTTTAGTCTTTGTGTGGATGTGTGCACATGCATTGAGCCTGTCAGAAATAGCAAAAAAACAAGTGTTTTTTTCTAACACGTTTTAGTGGTAGATCTTGGCTTACAATTGGGAATAAAATGGGCTCTTGGGCTTGAAAAGGTTGGTTACCACTGCTCTAGTGCCTATATTTTGAAATATGCTGGCGCATCCGTTGTGTTAACTAGCCATTAGTAAGTGATATACTAATAGCTTGTTCTTAATCCATAACATATTTATAAGGCATACAGTAGTTATAAATCATTAGCATACAGTTAACAATATATATATATATATATATATATATATATATATATATATATATATATATATATATATATATATATATATATATATATATATATATATATTATTTTTAAGCTGCCAATCCCAAGATATTAAGCTAGCTAATTGTTCTGTGTTTTGGGGCCAAGAGGATTCAGTATCAATAAGCATTTCATGGAGAGTGATGTCATGCTACTGCTGTGCCGAGAAGTAGCCACAGTCCTACTCCCTCTCAGAACTGAGGTGGCCTTGTGGATCCGAATTATGGTTGGATAAGAAAACAAAAAAGAAAGCACAAAAAAACACAGGCCTTCCAGTTGCTATAGTGTTCATAAAACAGTAAACGATAGCAAATGGTGTGAGAGAGCTCCCCTGAGCAGCAAGCGTGCGGTTTTCCGGTATTTGTGGACGTGCTAAGCTCAATTGAGTTCACAATGTTTTTCTTGTGTCTGCTTGTCTCAATTCCAGTATAGTTGAAACGGGTCACAATCGAGAAATAATTGAGACATACGGTAGACAGACTGTAATATAATGCTGTATATATGTGACCTTTCCTTGATTATATTGGTCCAATGCCAATACGAGCAATCTCTAAAGGGCCCAGCGATGGTAAATTCTTTCTACAAAGTCAATAGTTACGATATGTAATAAAGTACACGAGGACGTGCATGATGGTGCTAACAAGGACAAATGAAAAGTCAGTTACTGTAGCAAGAATGATTTTACATTACGGCAAGAGCAGAACACAGGGTTCCTGGCTGCACATATCAAGCATCCGCATCTAGGTCAATGGTTCCCAAACTGTGACCCAAAACTAGTCAAAATAGTTTTGCGTTGCGTTGTGTGCTGGTAGATCGGCTATTTTCCCTACTTCTTATTTGTTCAACTTATGGATTTTCTTCGATTTTGTTTTCAATTCATCAAAAGCTTTTTCTTTTTTAGGGAATGTTTTTTGAAAATGTATTGAAATAATAATAATAATAAGCTAAATGTAGGAAACACAAAATAAGGGGACCCACAAATAGGCCCCGACCCAGTGTTTGGGAAACAGTGCTCTAGGTCATTTACTTACTCCTCTTTTTGATGTTGAGGAGCTCCTGTTCAATCCTCAGGCAGATGGACTGAGTCAGTTCCTTGGAGATCCTTTGCATGGCATCGAAGTCCTCCACCTCAAAGACGTGATTGTCTGGTGGCTGGTTGGCAATCGCCTCCAGCTCGGACCTCACGGCGTCCTTTACGCCCACGGCAAAGATCTCCACGTCGGCGTCCCTGAGTTTGGTCGCCGCGTCCTTGAAGGAGTCGGACGACTTGCCGTCAGTAATCAGGACCATGATGCGGGGCACATTTTGGCGGGCGCCTCGCAGCGGGGTGAAGATCTTGTCCCTGACATAATTCATGGCTTTGCCGGTGTTGGTGGAGCCGCCGCGGTAGGGGAAAGTGCGCACGGCCTTGACCACAGCGCTGAGCTCGTGGTGGGTGTTGAGGGCGAACTCGGTGTGTGGGTCTCGGCTGTACTGCACCAAGGAAAGCTGGATCTTGTCTCCTCCGACATCGAAGGAGTTGACCATGACCTCCAGGAAGGCACGGACCTTGGCAAAGTTTTGTAATCCAATACTGTAAGAGCCATCGACCAGCAGGACCACATCAGCCTGCACATCCAGTCCCAGAGAGCATTCTGGGTTAAAGGACATGAAATCATGGATTACTTACAGATCTGGTATGAATGAGTTATATAGTGTGTAAGAATTCTTGTCATATTTAAAGGACAACTTCACCACTTTTCAACCTATCTTCATATAATTAGTCCTCGCTAATTTTAAACATTATGTTATAATTTAGCTATTGAAAAATAGCAGATCTACAAGCTCATAGCGCGCCACTCGGTGGCGCGCTACGAGCTTGTAGATCTGCTATTTTTCAATAGCTAAAGCGTAACATGATGCCAACAGCAAAAGGGGTTCCCGCCCCAAAATGGGTTTTAAGCAGTGGAGGCGTGTTGGTTGGCTCACCAGTTGACACCTTGACGGGCTGGGTCTTCTCCATGGCCATGACGGCCTCGCTGGGGGTCAGGCCTTTGAGGGCGTACAGGAGGATCTCATATTCCGTCTCGGGAGACAGGTCCCGGACATTGATGCTGTTCTGGGTGGGCCCCGTGTACAGCTCCTGGCGCTTCATGCCCGGCACCATGGGGTTGAGCGTGATCTTGTAGCCGGAGATCTCGCCCAGGGAGGGATCCCAGATGACCCTCATGGACTTGGAGGCGATCTCTGTCACCTGCAGGTTCGACGCGGGCTCCACCACTGTACGGAACACGGAGAGATGTCAGGGAAGGCTTACAATGATATGAGGATCGTAAGCTTTTGATGCGTGCTCCCTTGGCCCCGACAAGCTATTTACAATGCAATGTAATGCATACAGAGCCTGTTTTCTTTGTAATATTATAAATATATAGTTTAACTAATCAAGTATGTCATTAAAATAGCACACTCTGGTGTTGGTCGGCTAGAGTGCAGTACTAAGTTCCGACCAGTCATTGGTCCGACAACGACAACCTACCTCAAACCCTAACCTAACCATAACCGCAAGCACGAAACATGTTCGCCAACCTTAATCCGGTCGTTTTCCGCATGTCAGACTATTGACGGGTCGGAAAAGCTTACAGACCCCGGTCGGCTAGGACACCTATAGTTAACAAAGCCTGAAACTCATAAGCACAATATCTCCTGTCGCCAACTACAGTAGGTATTCAATCTTGTATGTGCGGGAGACCAGGGTTTGCATCCCAGGTAGGACATAATGCTATTGCTGCGGTCGCACGGGCAGATGTTAAAGATACAAAGATGCAAAGCTACACAGTGTATTTGCAACTGTTGTACTGTAGCTTTTGCAGCAGCTACAAATGTCGGATGCATCTTTGCATCTTCATGTCGCTGGCTTCCATTGACAATGAACGGTAGACTGTAGCTTTGCGTCCGCCCGTGTGAACGCAGCATAACCCTTCGGATTGCAGCTTTACATGACTTGCACTCTGATCTGTTGCACAAGGTCATATGTGTACAGTATATAGTAGTGTCACAGAAATACATTAGCTTCCTATTGAGAGCATTTCATATTAAGTGTGTAAACGGCCAACAAAAATCATGCCAACATTCGTGGGCACATGTATTCAAATAAGAATGAAGTGACTTACTTTCCTCTCCGCTGACCAGAGAGCTGAGCTGCTCATCAACGCCAGAGCACACCTCCGTGATGATCTGCTTCTGCACTTGTTGAATCAGGTCAAAGTTGGGCACGTTGTACACGTGTTTGCTGTGGGGCATGGAGGCCATCTCCTTGAGCTCATCCTCATCTGCTCCCTTGATACCTGAAAGGTGACCATTACAAACGCAATGTTAACGTACTAGGATCTTTCATCAAGGGCTGTCCCCCTCATAGGTGAATTACAGTCTTCCAAGACTCGTCCAAGACTATCTTTTTTCCTGTGCAAAATGTATTATTTATTGCTGAATTACGCACACATCTCTTGTAACCTCTACATATAATCCTTTAATTATACCAGTCTTCTTTGCATGATTGTACACTGCAAACACAGTTTTACAGATTTGTTGATAAAATCGACAAATCAATTAGTCTGTAAATTCCTATTTTGAATTTCTTTCTTTGCAGACATGCCTTAGAGTTTTTATCTGACACTTACAGACTGTAAGCATGCACGTGTGGGCTACTGTTGGCTGGTGTCTAGAGTTATAGTTAGAGTGAAAGGTTATTATGTGACTAATACACAAAGTACAATAGGGATCTTTCCACCAACATCCAATGGAAAACCAGGCCTTGTCCAAGAGCAGCCTTGTTCTCGGTTCTTGGATTTTCACTTGGGAGAACAACATTTCGGTAAAACAGAACAATAAACTATACCTAGGACAAAGATTTCCACTCCGATGTTCCTGAGTCTCTTAGCGTACTCCTCCACTGGGTCCTGAGACTTTCCGTCAGTGATGATCATGGCTACCTTTGGAAATGCTTTCCTGGAACCTCCGGCCTCCGTGAAGATATTTTTCAGCAGATACTCGATGGCATCGCCTTTAGAGAGAGCAGAGAGCGCATGCAAAGTCACCAAGTGCTATGGAATTTGCCTGGACATGTCATCATTATATGTTCAAAAATAATACAAAGAAATCCATTTCCACAATAGTTTTCAAAAATCTGTTTAGAATATCTGAACATTGTAGGTTTGTAGTTTTCACTGCACATTGTGCACAGCACCATTGTAAGATTAAATATAAAAATCAGGCTTAAGCACTTACGGTAATTAATACTTTGTTGACCGGAGTTGGTTCCCCAGGTATATTATTATATATTATACTAGGGCCCCTCCTTTTTTTTTGAAAATAGACGATCTACAAGCTCCACAGCACGTTGTGGTGCGACTCATTGTGAGCTTGCAGATCAGTGACTTTTGACAAACATCTGCCCCAAAATAGGGACACCGGAGTTCATGTGGTTGAGTGGATTTAAGAATCGCAGTCACAGCAGCCTATTCCCCTGTACATACGTCGTATATATATACGGTACCTGTCATAGTGTTTCCTCCCTTGTAGGGTAGGTTACTGACGGCACTTAGCAGGGGTCCTCTCTTGGTGTGCTGGGTGAGGGGGAACTCCGTACGGGTGTCTGTGCTGTACTGGACCACGGCCACACGGGTCTTGTCCTCGCCGATATCAAAGGCGCCCGCCATGGCACCGATGAAACTGCGGATGTGTTTGAAGTTCTCCCTGCCCACGCTCCATGACCCGTCCACCAGGAAAACCAGGTCCGCGATGGCACTGACCGAACACTCTGGGGTGAAGGGAGTGTGAAGAGAGAGGGAATTAAGTCACATAACGCCACAGAATCAAATAAATTATTTTTGATCCGGATTGTTTGTGGCCATGATCCATGGAAAATATGAAAACACTGGCAACCGCATAATTCTACTATAAATATAAATATAGGCCTATTCCCAGAAATGTGCCATGAAGACATGGTCCTTTTTGAAAAGCGAGGTGCCAAGGTATGGCTGTAACATCTTGGTGTTTGATCCATATTCTTACACTGGCACACTTCTTACTCCAGGGGCCTGAATAAAAAATGAAAAGCCCTGACAGCTAGTTGGATGGTTGATAGAACACATTCTGACATCAAAAGGAATGTCATACAATGAAGAGCAGGGCCAAACAGTGGGCTGGTATAGTCATTCCAGCAGATATACAGACAAAAATGTGCCTTTATAGACCAAACAATCAACAAAGCTCTAACCACAGATGTTCAATTTTACGCGTCCAACCCTGGTGGACTTTAAATCATAGATTAAATTCTTTGGAACGTTTGAGATAACTCTATTGGGATAAATTGGCAGGACTTCTGTGGATGGTCTTTAATCCCCTGTCCCCCAGGTCTCATTGACTCTCAATTCCGTTTCTCACATCTTGTTATCCTCAAGTAAAAAGAAAAAATATATATGTATCAATTCTTTGACAAAACGTCAAAACGAAGGCATCAAAGTCGGGCTTTAGCCGCGTTAATTAGGGTGGTTGTGAAAGAGGTCCTGTGAGTGTTCTAGCAGAAATAAAGTTTTTGGAGCATCTGGACCTATAGGAGTACAGTTTCCAGCAGAAGAATCAACATGTTAAGAGGGAAAGAATGACTGTGGCCCACTGTTAGTCCGCACACTGGACAGGTCGGACTGCATCAGAAGACTAACTGAGGAGGAGGGGACTTGTGATGGAGAGCTGTAATCCTTTCCACATCTTTTAACAGTTAAACAGACAACGCTCACAGCGAGCTGGCACTACAGTGACGTCCTTAACACTCTGCCCAGGATTATGGGAGCTTTAAAAGCTCCCATTCTCTGACCCCCCCCCCCCCCCCCCCCCTCCCAACTCCATGACGCATAGCAGCACTGTCTCCTAGCTTCAAGCCTAGCCTTCCTATTCGTTTTTTTTGATGTGCAGACTGGTTCCAATTAAAAGGGAAATAATGTGTGCTTTCCCAGCCACTGTCGGAACCCCCTGTCTGCTTACCCAGTGACAACCCACTCAGCACAAGGTGGAATGTAGGTCTGAGCAAATTATTCCAGTGTAGAAAAAAACGTTATGATGGAAGTCCCATGGAAAAACATCTATTAAAAAATGGGAAAAAAATAAAAGAAAGAAAAAAGAAAGCTGTGTGTGGGATAGACACGGACGAGATTTTAGTTGACACTACAGTAAACATACTCACTGATTGCATCTGACTGTGGCCTCCTGACTCGTCCGCTGGTGTTGCTGGACTGGACTGAAACACAGGAAAGGACACACTTGCAGTGTTAGCAGCCGCACACATTTGCCATCCCTGCAGCATCACGTGTGTTTTCTTCACAGCGGAAAGAGCAAGAAAATCAACATTTCATAAAAGCCCGGCCAGCGGGATCAAAACCGCTCGCACACAAACACATTTCTTTCGGCTACATTAGCAGCGAAAATATATAAACAGAGAGTGATTCGGGTCTCAACAAACAGACGGGTTTCTCTCTCTCCGCTCTTCCCTCTGTCATGTGTGGCTGGAGGAAGCTGTTGGTCTATGACGACGTGGAGAACCCCGGCGTTTCAGGTGTCAGATGTGTTATCCTGTAGGACAGGCTAGTTCTCGTAGGATAGTTTAGTCTAATAACTCCTTCCATCTTCCACGGCCAGAAACAACCCTGAGCAGTTTGTCTGACTCCCGCTCTCATCCCTCACAGCTGTCAACGCTCATGAATTGCTCCATATAGAATGAATAGGAAAAAGTGGACAAGACGACTGTCACAAGTACCCCAGATGATTTCCTGGATACGTTTTTTTGGTTAGTAAATGATGGTTCTACTATAAAATAAAACTCTGTGGGATGTTAAAGTACATTAAAATCATTGAATTAATCCACAAAGTCAGAATCCTATTCATTGTCAATGGAGCATGTTACAGAAACTGGCCAGTAATTATACATCATTCCCATTAAACCACTCAATTTCACAGTGCTTATGCCCATATCATAAAAGCTGCTCATTCTAAAGGAGCCCAACCATGCGTGAATAGTGCACTTACTGGTGAGTTGTCCAAAGATGGGGATGCTTTCATCTGCCCCAGCGTAGGAGAGGATGGACACAGAGTAGTCCAAGTCAGGGGTCAGGTCAGTAATGGAAGTCTTAGTGGCAGAGGCGGCAAGGGAAAAGTCTCTGGATGGTTCATCTGATAGAAGAAAATACATTTCAATGATGCAGCTATTGTTTGGACAACAATTAGTAGAACGAGTGTGGAGTGTGTTTGTCATCAGTGCAGTTGGTACAGTAGGCATTTTAAACTAAAGTTATGAATGTAACTACAGTTATGTGTATCCAGAATTACCGCTATGACATACTAACCTGAATCTGCTGCTGTTACTTGTAACCTGTAGCCCTCTATCCTTGACGGGGGTTTTCTCCATGACATTTGCACTGTGTTCTCATTTAGAATTTTAAACTTCAAGTCTGAAGGGGGCTCCACTGCAAATAAGAGACAGGTCAATGTTAAAATGTAGCTCTGCAAACAGAGCTGTATTAGAGCTGATATATTTCTGATCAAATCAAAGCAAAGCATTCTTCTGCTTATGGCATTCAACATTGAGCCCAACGACAAACACTTCATGGCTGAAGTGGAGACGTTCGTTGTTGGGGACAGACGAACAGGACTGACATCCAATTTTGTGAGGTGACAAATAAGGAACACAGAACAACACTGGGGGAAAGTGTGAGAAGCCATTTTCGGAGGAAAATGACATTTGTTTGAGTTGCGCGACCGAGACGGCCAGCAAACTCAAGCACCGGGATACACAACGTGTGCACAACTCCACACAAACTTTTATCATAATGCAAACATTGAGGTGAACCATACAACACATGCTGAGTGCAGTCATTACAGTGCATGCCCCAACCAGCCCCCCTCCCCCCAAACTACACAGCCAAATCCAGAATGTCAATTTAACCACTTAAGCCCTGACCATTTTCAAAAATGGTCAAAAACATTCCAAATCTAGCAGTGAGAGCCGATCTACTTGCTCACATGTATGCTGTGCGCTTGTAGATCTGCAGTTAATGCCATTTCTGAAGATTTCTGACCATTTTTGCCTATAATTGCATGCCCGATATAGGGACGCCAGGTTGAAAGTGGTTAACTCTGAAAGAAAGAAACATTTTGACACTTTCAGAGTTAAATTAATACTCAGGATTTTTGCTGTTTAAGTTGCTTTCATTATGGTAGATCTGAGCAATATCATATAAGTACAAAGACAATTTCATTCTCAAGTTACTGATTATACAATGGAATCAAGGCTGCCAGTTAAATTATTGGCATGACAATAACATGAATTGACACCGTATATGTTATATATAGTATATAAACATATTTTAACACAAAGTGTTATTTCTGTTGTTGATGTTAAGACTCTTTACACAAGTGATTGGCACACATCCATTGCAAACCTCTCAAAAAGAATACACAATTTGTCGCAGAGGACTTCTTGTGTACGTTCTTTTCATTGGCAGCGCAAATGCATGAGATGGCGTGAGACGGCATGAAGTGGACAGGACACCACTTTGGACAACCATTACGGACAGACGAAGCGTGATGTTTAATGAGGTGAACACAAGAAGACATCGACCTCCACATGGAGCCGGCCTGATCACAGCCGTCATGCATCATGTACAGGAGAAAGTTGTTTGGGTCACAACAACTTTGATTGATTGGATGGGAGTTTCCATGTACAATCGGGACCAAACAGACAGAAATGACAAGACATATTGTAAAATGATATTCTTCCTCATTGGTTCTTGGCATGCAACCTAACCGTAAGTTAGTAACCGGGGGGGAAAGAGGGGGGGGGGGGGGGGGGGGGGGTGAGACTCAGAGAGGCTACTGTGTTAAAGGCAGACATTACAATAGTAATGTCTGTAATTATCATTTATCTCACACATGCTCAGTTTAGAGAAAAGCTAAAAAACTAAAAAGCTAAAACTTCTTCAAAACTTAAAAACAATTAGTGTGACTTAAAGGTCAGACCCGAAATCTGAGCTTAAATATTAATATAATGCATAAATATCCATGCGTAATATTAGTTTTACACAACAATAAATAACAGTGGGACAAAAGCTTCTTATGGAACTAGAAAATTACTAATATAATGGCAGTTACACTACTCTAGTGCTTCATCTCTGCACCAGTCGGTAACGGGGGAAGATAGAAGCTAGGTTTAGCATGCATTCAGGACTGGAGACTGGTCCACTTCACCTGGAATCGTTCCGTCATAATAGAGGCATGCAGTATTGAGATGGCAGCTGGGCCAATGGGATGCAAGAATATCATTGTAAAATACACTTTGGAGGAAGAAGCCATAGTTCAGGACACACTGAATGCACAGGCAGATGACAAAACAGGACCTGAGGCCACCAGAATCAAAATAACCAACCTGGCACTTCAACTCAAACGGCCCCGCCTGGGCCATGTTCCCCCTGTTGAATCCACAAGTGCTCATCGCCAACGTCAAACGCACGAGTGTGTGTGTGTGTGTGTGTGTGTGTGTGTGTGTGTGTGTGTACAGTAGACAATAAGGATAGTTGTGGTAGGCAGTGTTAGTGTAGGTAGGTAAGGAAGGAGTCATACGAGTGTGACAGTGGATGAGGTTGAACATTTGGAAGAGAATATCGTGGTGGTGGTCTTCATTCACACGAGAAAACGCGTTTGACTGCCTCCCCCCCCCCCTACTCCCCCGACTGCAAGACGCTTGGAAATGTCTTTGATTTACAGCACAGTTGTGTAAACAATTTAAAATAAATAAAATTAAAACCCTTGTTGGAGGAACGGATATTATCTAAATAAAAGGTTTCCCCCTCGTCAGGTATAAACAGATGTCTGCCTGACCAACTGCTAATCAGAGGACACCTCAGAGGCGTCTAGGGGCCCAGAGTCTGGCTACTGTTCTGTAACCTCTGTCTCCAGCCAGCCAGTCAAGTCTCCTGCTGTTGCCAGGAGGAGAGTGAGAGGAGGCGGAGGAGAGAGAGAGAGAGAGGAGGGAAAGAACTCTGACTCTCCCAAAGAGGCAGAACAGATGCCAAAGTAATTCCACAACATGTGCTGACATTAAACATTACTGCATATTAACTTTCCATATGGATTGCAACTCAGCGTTTTCTCGAATGCCCGCAAAAAGAAGCCCGAGAAAGGCTCTTTGTCTTTGCGCTGTCTGAGGATTAATTTGCGATTCTCGTATTACATCTTTCCATTCCGTTAGTGAAGATATATGGGAGCAGACGTTAGACTCTCCCCCTGCGGAAGACTTTTCAGGGGAAAGAATCCCCACATTTTTTCCACATTTCCATTTTGGGTTTTCGGTATTATTTGGACTGAAACTGTTGGTATATCAAATTTCACAGAGAGACATTTTGTTTAAACTATCAACTATCAACAGATAATTAACACTAACACTCAATCTAACTCATTTGACATGTACAGTATGTAATAACTCTTTCTACATTTACAAACAATGACTATTGCACTTTAGTGTAGAATTCAGAATTAAATAGCAATATTGCCACAACTACAGTATATAACAATTTCACCATTTACAAATAAGAAAACTAGTTAAACCTTAATGCATCAAGAGTCATTACTAAATTATAACTGAGGGCTCTGATATAGCTGCCCAGCTGGATTTGGCAGGATTCCTGCCAAACCTTGGTTTGGACACAGAGTAGAGCCTTATATCATAAAATCAAATGTAAGAGAGAAACCACTAAACAATTACAGGGAAACATGAATCCATTAAATGACTTTTGTTGTATTTCTGGTAGGCTATATGCCCTGTTGTTGAAAGGCATATAATCGTAAATTGTAAATGAAATAAATGTGGTGTTTTATCCTTGCCAAATCTCTATGAGAAAATGGTATCTGGACTTACATAACCAACATAATTCCAGCCTAATTAGAACAGATTTATGCGATAGAGACACATCCAAAAATACAAAAGGACAAATGTCACACCAGATAAAATAAATATAACAAAAGTCATTTGACGGATAGGCTAACCATACACAGTTAATTAGCATACACATGAAACTGGGTATAACTTTATTCAAATGATCAACACAGACACTTGCAGTAATTCCATAATGATGGCTCTGAATTTAAAAACAAAAAAAGACCTACAGCTCAAACCCTGTAATAATTATTGCATAAGTGAAAAAGATACAGTGATAGGAAAACGAGAGGAGAGAGAGAGAGAGAGAGAGAGAGAGAGAGAGAGAGAGAGAGTGATGATGTGAGAGGAGGGAAGGGGGTGGTCGCATTTACCTTGAGCTTCAACGGAGGAGAACAGAACTGCAACGAAGGCAGCGGTGGCTAATGAAAGCCCTATCTTCATCTTTAGCTGTCGTGGGTCAGCAGCTCATAAATGAATCTGAGAGGGACAGACAGGCAAGGTGCATGAGTCTTAAGTTGCAGCCGCGATGGGCACAGAGCCTGGCAGTCACGAGTAGGCCTCTATAGGCGTATGAAGTGCCTGAATTTAAGAACCCACGGTATGACAGACAGATTGACACGTTTAATTTTAACCTGACTATCTGTGTGCCCCTCGTTTGGTTTTACATTAAGGGAGATGATATAGGCTACACAAGGACGCTATTTCAAAGCCTTAAAATCAACCAATCAACTAACAAACCAAGAATAATTATCATTAAATTTCGGATAATTTTTTTCTGCAAAGGACGTGTCACGTTACTTCGCCATATTGGTAAAACTCTGAAGCCAAATGCCATCTTAAGCATAGGTTGCGTGCCCCGCCTAGTGCAACAGCAGGCACACTGCAGTGAGGGGGCACATTCACTCACTGCTCCGCTGTGGCCCTTCGGAATAAGGAGCCCACCTCACCTCATGATAATAATCACAATTAGACCTGTGTCCCAGTTCCAAACTTCGACATAAATTAGGCTAACCATCTACAATACATTGAGCTGACAAGAACTTTAAATAATTGACACTGCATTATTTTATAGGCTAATTGATTAAGAAATGTTTTTAAGGGATCGATTTCGAAATGTAAAACAGACTAAGCTCCGATCCTTAGAACTCATTTAAACTAACGAACCAAGCAAGTTGTTAATTAAAATCGTGAAAAAGGAGTCTGAAAAGTGTAATTAAAATCGTTAAATGTATCAAAATTCGACCTGAAATTTGGGAGGAAAATGCCACAAAACGAACCAATTCGCCAGAGTAAAACGTTCCCATTCATAATAAAGCGAGTATACAATAAGCCTATACAAATCGCAACAAAGAAGGGAATGCCAACTCACCTAATCAACCCAAGAAATGAACCAACAGAGTTTGAGTGCAGCCTCCCAACAACTATATCAGAGAACTTTTCAGGAGCTGGGTGGACCCTTCTCTCCTCTCCGGCTACTGGAAGCTCCACTAGCAGATGTCCAAGAAGGAAAAGCCTCTTTCCAAGTGGGAAGAATCTTTCCACAACCGGCTACTTAATAGGGGGGGCAGTTCCCAGCTCTCATTTTACCATCATAGGGCTTTCTTACGAAACGGGGGGTATGAAACATCAAACATCCCCCTTGAGACTTTATGGAACTTCTGGAAACATTGCATTCTTCTCTGCATTCCTCTGGCATGGAGATTATGATCAGTTTTAAGTGGCTAAATAAACATTCGGGTCACATAGTTTGGGCAATTTGGGCAAACTGGCTGCGTCCAACTGGCGAGGGGCTCAACGTCCCGACCATGCTTTACACACATTATTGTCGTGGCGTAGCCTATACATTTATTTTATGCACATTTTCATTTTAAACTAAATCAAACTTATATTTGTTAGTTAAACTGTTGGTACAATGAGCCGAGGCCCCCCCCCCCCCCCCACGACTCGAGCATATGCGTGAGATTTATTTTCTCTCGCGCACGCGCGCACAGTGACACACACTAGCCTAGAGATATAGTCGAAAGATGTGCGCGTATCATTCATGTGTAATTTATATATCGAGAATTACATTGACAGTTCATTTAATCGGCATCCTCTATTGGTCTGTCAAAAATATTGTTTGAAAAAAAAGTAGGGCTACATTAGATACATCTGAATTGTTGCAAACTATCAATACAGAAGGGGCTGCCAGCATGACATTGTTGCAGGCTATTAGGTAGTTATTTGGTGCCCTCTAGTGTTCAAAACGAACACATGCACATCAGGGTTTAAGCGTTGCCCTTGAATCACCAAAACCAAGGCAGTGGTTTTCAACCATTTTTGTATCAAGGCCAATTATTTATTCTGCATTTGATGGCATTTAGCCTCTTGTCGTTGGATAAAATTGTCCACAATTCCATTCTGTATTGATGTTGGTAGTGGTACCACTAGGAGAGATTAAGTAATGCAGATGTTTAACAATAATGTAACTCTTCAGAGTTCAAGACCTATTCTCTTTATTCAGACCGCAGCCATCTTGCCAGCAAGGTGATACCTAGGTGACACTTCCCATAGACAGCCCATTCATCCAAACAGATAAGTCCTCTCTAATTGTATTAAACAACAAAATCACCAACATTGCAGCTGTAGAGAAAGCTTGAATTATCCTCTTTCAATCTGTAAAGTGTTTGTTTCATAAAAATCCACCATAGACATTTTATGAGCTAATTCCGGTCAAGAAATACCTTGCAGATGATAATGGGCTCTCTATGGGAAGTATCACCTTGCTGGCAAGATGGCAGCCATGTGAATATCATCAATAATTTGGTTACCAACTCTCCATCATTTAGCTGGGGACCACCTGGAACCCATCTCAAGGACCACTCGTGGTCCCCGGCCCACTGATTGAAAATAGCCTCAGTCCCAGGCTTACTCAAACCACTGCCATAGACCAGCTGTTTAACCAAGCACGTCGTCATTCATTTTATTTGGCATCTTTAGGTACTCCTCACAGCAACCACACCTTACTTTAATGAAATGTTCACACAGGATGCTTTGATCTGTGGGCCAGAAAAATCTGTTAATGCCGGTAAGGTTGTGTTTTCAATGCCATGAACACAGTGGAAATAAGATTGGCTAGTAAGTGGTCCGATTTAAGCAAGCATGAATTTAAAAGACAAACACTACTGAACTCTGGTATATAATTTATTATCTCTGGCACATTAATTGTACAATCAATAAATAATGATCCCATGCATGAAACATATTGACATTGACAGGACAAATAATCTCCCAGATTACATATCTGCACAACAGAGAAGAGAGTAATGTGAATTATATTCAAGCTATGTCGCTTTAAAACCACTAGATAAAGTCTAGTTTTCCAGTATGGTGGTTCACTATGGTTTCTTGGGCATGGCTGCATGATACAACGAATATAGAAGGTAGCAAGTGCCTGTGAAGAGATCAAACAGAAGAGAACAAACATTAAAAATGGACAAAAAGATGGCACATAAGTCAGTTAAATGTTAGCATACTTGTTTGTTCAGTAACAGAGGTCTTCCCCTCATTCAAGCTCTTTAGAAAAGCAGAACATATAAAGCTCAGGATACTATTTCTCAGGGAAGAGAGAACCCCCAAAAGATAAGCTTCTAATGTTATAGTGACGGGTTCCAGTTGCATTTAGTCTGCACACTGACATTTTACTTTCAATATACTAATGAGCTGCCATGATCCCTGATACTTAACACTCTATAGCAAATTATTGCAATCCAAATAGATATTTAACAAAAAACATCACTTGATTATTTTACACTGTTAAAAAGGACATACCGGCAGCACTGCCAACCATGGTGATTCTGTACATAATTGCATCCTTGGTGCCTCCCTTCAGGTGTACGGGGACGCCGTTGTCTTCCTGTTAATGCAGGAGGCGGGTCATTCCCTCGTCACAAACACATCAGTCAAACAGCCTCACTCACAGCCCACACAATAAGGATGAATGTTTGCACTTTCAAAATTAAAAGCACCTTTCCATAATACGGATATTAGCTTGCGAGGAAACAAATATAAAGTTAATTCGAATTCGTGTATGGGGAATAAAATCTAAAATAAAGAGCATCATGCCTTTCAAAGTAATGTGCAAGGCCAAAAAGAACAAGTGTTTTCCTACTACATTGTTAATGCTCAGCTGTTTTCCAAGCTCACACCACCTCAACAGCTAGGAGGTAAACTTACCGTTTACATCAAAAGAGATCACCAAAGCAACTAAGATACAATAGTATGCAGTGCAGGAGCAATGACGTTGAACTATTATATGAGATTTAAAAAGCAAAAGTAGGCTGGGTGTCAGACTGTCAGCAGCTGTGGACATGGTTATTTCTAGTACTATATTGCAGGGATCAGCAAAACCATCCTCTGTGGAACATCGATTTGATGCAGGCTTTTTGCTTATCACTCTGCATGCAAAATTAGTACATGTTCAGCCGCAATTACAACCTACAGTAGCGACAAAAACCATGATACTGTATATACTTATCTGTCAGGCTACAAAGGAGACATACTCTAACAAGTCTCCAGAACCTAGGAATAAAGTACACACTTTAACATTATCATTAACATTATTTATACTTAAGGTTTTGTTCAAATACAAAGTAATGAAAATGTATTCAACGACAAGATTAAAAGGGCATAAAAAGAGTAAACAAGATGATCAGATTGGGAGATATACTCAGTATTTACATTATTGGGTTCTGCATTGTACACAAAAATCAGGCCATTCCTAATGACAACTGATGCATTTTAAACTGTATGTTTTGTATCCAAAACATTAAGACGTACTGCGTGGGTTTTAGATAAGATGAGTTACATATTACACTTTATATTCCTCATACTGTTGAAAATATACATATACCCTGAAGAAGACAACCCGTTTGTCAAAACATTGGTCAAATAAAACGTTTTTTGGCATCCTTTTCTTTTGAAAATATACATCCCAACATATTTTCAAAATCAATTTATACCATGTCATCTTTTGTATACGTTTTAGCCCAAATCGGAGCAATGGTTTCTCAAAACAAAAAAATAACACCGCTTCTAAAAAAACTAGATCCACCTATATTGTTATCACATAACCCACTAGAATGCATACAAGGATGTATGACTGTTCTCAATTGAACGGTATTGCCTGATTGATTCTATACTTGGTTGGTTGCGCTCTGTTAGCCTTGCCGAGCCATGGGCCCCATACTAGGGCATCTGACTTACCCCCAATCCAACCCGTGGTGCCGAGTGTCAAGCAAGGGTCCCATACAGGTATTTACTGTGTTTGTTATGAGGCTGGGGATCGAACCCTGACCTCCCAATCTCAGGGCCGACACTAACCACAAGGGCACTGAGCTGGCCCCCAATATAGCCGATCTACAGTCAAGCTCACAACGCTGTTGGCTATTTGTGAGAATATTGTTTACCAAGTAACTATTATCTGGCTGAGTGGCGAGAGTTTGGACAGAGGCACTCGGCCTACAATTTCCGCCAATTCATTCAGCCATCAGCACTAACTGAAAACACGTTTGCTTCTTCTGTCATCAACTCGTAAAAACAGCAGCAACTAGAAAAAGTGCCCCTCGGGGCACAGGTCTCCACCAGGCCAGGTCAGGTTGTGGCCTCCTTCGGCCTGTTGGAGCCGAACTAGCTAACTAGGCACTACACCACATACTGTATGTGGTCTTAGACCCTTCTCGAAAGACAACATTGTGTCTACTTGTACGACATTGGCGAAGCCGTTACTCCACATAAGTAACATGTTTCCAACTGATGAAAGGTGTGTGATGCGAGTCGTGTCCAGATTGTTGTTTTTGTCAATCATTCTTATATTCTTTGGCAAGTTTACTTCAAAAGTAAACAAAACTTGAAAAAAACAATACTTTTCTTGAGTCTAGAAATTGTTGGGGGCGGGCATTCCCTTTCAAACTCAGATTTTCCAAATGTAAAACATATTGTTTATAACAATGCCATATAATTTATACCAGAGGTACTTTTCTTTCACATTTCCATCATTTGAAAGTAGCTGATGCCTGCCTTCTCTTTGACGCAAACAAAACCATGTGAGCTTACTGTTAAAGTTACATTGTTCACCTTTAAACAAACAGTTCCACTGAAGTGGAAGAGTCATTACCCAAACAGGTAATTATGTCAAACAAACAGTGCCTCTTCTTTTAAAGTGGTCACTTGGGCAAGTGAAGCTTAGCTTATACAAAAGTAAAATCCTGTACCTCTGAGAATGTACAAATGAAGTCAGGGTTTTATAACACTGAGGATTTTACTTAAGTGCTGCTAACAATGCCCTGCTTAGGCTTGGAGATGCTGTACCTGAAAGAACTTCTGTTTATCTTTGATTTTGTTCTCCGTCTGCGGGCACTGTCGCAAAACCATGTGAGCTTACTGTTAAAGTTACATTGTTCACCTTTAAACAAACAGTTCCACTGAAGTGGAAGAGTCATTACCCAAACAGGTAATTATGTCAAACAAACAGTGCCTCTTCTTTTAAAGTGGTCACTTGGGCAAGTGAAGCTTAGCTTATACAAAAGTAAAATCCTGTACCTCTGAGAATGTACAAATGAAGTCAGGGTTTTATAACACTGAGGATTTTACTTAAGTGCTGCTAACAATGCCCTGCTTAGGCTTGGAGATGCTGTACCTGAAAGAACTTCTGTTTATCTTTGATTTTGTTCTCCGTCTGCGGGCACTGTCGCAAAACCATGTGAGCTTACTGTTAAAGTTACATTGTTCACCTTTAAACAAACAGTTCCACTGAAGTGGAAGAGTCATTACCCAAACAGGTAATTATGTCAAACAAACAGTGCCTCTTCTTTTAAAGTGGTCACTTGGGCAAGTGAAGCTTAGCTTATACAAAAGTTAAATCCTGTACCTCTGAGAATGTACAAATGAAAAGTCAGGGTTTTATAACACTGAGGATTTTACTTAAGTGCTGCTAACAATGACCAATGGCGGCTTGGAGATGCTGTACCTGAAAGAACTTCTGTTTATCTTTGATTTTGTTCTCTATCTGGTTGCGGGCACTGTCGCTGAAGGACCGCTTGGACAGCTGCCGAAGACCCTGTTGACACAAGGAAACAATGACAGGAATTTGAGCAAACCCAAGAGACGATGCATGACAATGACAACCACAGGTGGATTATATAGATGATAGAGAGAGCAAACAAAACGATCACCAGCACTCACTTCCATGTCCTTTTAGGAGATTTCATTATCTGGCACAGGCAGCAAAACAATGGAGGTGTTTGGAGTCTTTGGACAACATTGTTGTGCTACCTGTGCCAGATAAAAATCTCCTAAAAAAGGAGGGATGTTTTGGTTTAGTTATTAAAAGACAAGTGCCAGCATTCCTTTTGCCGAGATAATGAGAGGGCTGGTGGCTTTGGCTGCATCAATATTCAATTTACAGAATTAATTTAATTTCAAGTGATCAGTGCTGAGTGGGAAGTAGATTGGCTATAAAGGAGTTGTCTACTAGTTTAACTACATTTTTCCCAGTAGCTTGTAGGGAACTTCACAACTTTCTGAATGCTCTGGTACAAAATGCCAGTGCCCTTGACCAAGGAACTGGTCCCCGAGTGCTGCATGGTGACTGGCTGCTCACTGCTCCTCATGGATGGGTTAAATGCAGACTGAGAGGACAAAATTCCCAAGACTATAAAGTAAAATAAAATGATGTACATACTAGGTTTCAGCTAATTTAAGTAATTTTCCTGGGTAGCTTGTGAAAAACTACTGCTAGTCTGCTACATCACTACCCATCACAATAACGACATAATTCACAGTTGTAATGTAAATAAAACCTTCCTCCACAGATGGTTAGGAAAATAATTTAGTTCATTTAATTTCATAACTAATATAAACTGATTGACTTATTCTGTGCATTATTCTGATTGACAGCAAAGTGATGAATAATATACACTGTTCAGCTTGACTGGCAATGATAAATCACTCCAGTCTGGTAAAAGTAGGTTGCCCAGTACACCCTGTTTACACCACCCTATCACTCAATGTCATAACCCACAGTAGCTCTGTTCCATAGCTCTAATGCAACACATTAGAGCTATGTTACTATCAACTTCCGCCACTCGCATGAATGCAGACCAGCCTCTACTCTTTAGTGTAAATAAAAAGAACGTTTTTGCTACTCACCAAAACAAAGGCGGGTTGTGTCAATAGAAAGACTACTTTCCTTAGTGGAAGCACTCTGCCCCCCACCACACGTATAAACTGTACTTTTTTTTGTAGTTACTCCGCTGCGCCCTCTACTGATATTGCCCAGAGAACTGCCTCATAGAGAATATTTTTCCTCCGGTGAAAAAAAAATCCCTTTTTGGCCAAAAAGTACCGTTTATAAGTTTTGATATTCTCACTCCCGTGCGCGGGTTTTCAAATCCCAGCAAATAAACAAAACGACGCAACTACTCACCGAAACAAAGCCTGCTAGACCTTGGTAAAAGTCTATTCTCGTTTTACCAAGGTCTAGCAGGCTTTGTTTCGGTGAGTAGTTATGTTTGCTGTAAGCCCTGGACCAGGGCTAGGTACAAAGTAACTTCAATTTTAGCTAGATATTTTTACTAAGTAAATTGCAGTAGGGGCAGCGGTGGCCGAACGGTTTGCAGAGCGGTCTTGATATCGGAAGGTCGCTAGTTCGTATCCCTGGACCAGCACGTTAAAATTACCACCGTTGAAGTGGCCTTGAGCAAGGCATTGAACCCAGGTCCCCTACCATGAAATGTTCTATGAGCAGGGCCTGGCTGTAAACAAGTTCTTGAGCTTAGTCCAGTTACCCTGGGTAAACATGGTAACTTTGCTTTGCAGTGTATATGCAATATGTATTTTGAAAGATAAGAACCTTTAATGTAAGAGGAAAGGAGGCACTGGAGCAACTCAAGACAGTTTAAGGCCTTATGTTATTATCAGGGTCACAGGGTGCAAGTTATGCATCAGTCTCTCAGTCACATATTCGTCACAAAGATGTGACTGATACGTACGAAAACGTTTTTTTTTTTTATTGCACCCCGATAATAAAATAAGGGCCGAGTTGCTCCAGTGCGTCCTTTCCTCCTGTAACCTGTCCTGCCTCAGAAATGCACCAGACTGGCCTGCCATAGGCTAGAGGCGCGGTTGGAACTCCATTCTGCTTAACCTTTAATGTAACTCAGGTACATACAATGGTTCACATGACTGATGACGAGCGTCTGTAACTGTAACTATAGTACTACTATAGCTTAGTTTATAGTGTTTATAGATGTATTTTAGGTAGCTTGCCCAACACCAATGACAAAATACGAACAAACATTACCATTTGATTATGTTTATGAATTATGAATTGATCCAGACATTAATTTGCTAACGTACTACCCATGGTTCACAGGACATGATAATCATGACAGTCATGTTTCAGGGCTACTAACGTACTAGCTTGTGTTTGCAGCTAGTATATGCTAAGCTAGTAAAAGACATTGACAACTTGTCGTACTTATATTGAATGTAAACGTTATTAAAACATTTCAGGGTAAATAGAATCACGTTGCAACACATACAGTAGATCATTTCATATCTTACCATAAGTTGTCTGTACATTTTGACAGAATGTTTGTGGAGTTATATCCTGGATAACCTTATATATCACACTGAGCACACGACAAGGACACAAGTATGGGTAACTTCTTCTACGTTTACTGTCTATGTGAAACTCAAGAGACGTTGGGTACATTACCGCCACCTATTGCTCCGGAGTAACCTCGCCTCACCAGGCTTTCCTAGCCTGACACTCAGCCTGAATTTTCATTTCGTTTCACTCCATCATTTTTTAATGTGGCTAGCGATTCAGGGGCTGGAGCCAGGCTAAGGCTTTCCACCACCTCGGAGGAAAAGGTGGACAGTAACGAATTACATTTATATCACATGAGTGGTTACAGGCAGCCGACTGTCTGTAATAAGTAAACACAACTTTTTATTAGTAGTAGACTTTCAATCCACTACATTTACAGGGACTTCCAAAGGCTATAGAATGAACCACTTGAGCCCTAGGCTATTTCTTAATGATATAAATGTAATTATTTTATAGTGAAATGTACTATATATATCACTAGTTTATTTTTTTTCTTTAGGTATTAACAAGCACTTTGTAACTGTGCAAATGTTTGTTATTATTCCTATTCACAAAGTCGTTATTTTTTACTGCTGTTCAACACCACTGTGCTGTAAAACACCGTAGAACTGACATACAAAACCAAACACACAAAACATTAACTTGGGACATTATTGTTACATTCACAATAATACATAAACCTTCACAAACAAATACAATACTGACCACTTTGCCTGCTTGCACATCACATGAATGGGGGGGGGGGGGGTTGGATCCTTCAGTCTTTCTTGAAAAACCCTCTTTGTTTTCTCTTCTTTTCTCTATTTTACTTTACTTCATTTCTTGTACTTAACTTAACTTTCTTCTGCTTTACATTTTATAGTTCACTTTACTTCTTCTGGTCTACTTTGCTTTCTTCCTTCTGCACAGTGCACTCTCCTTCAGTGTAATGAGACCATAGACTGAGACTTCTGCCCTCTCTCACTCACAAACAGGTGTAACCAACAAGCTTAATTATCAGAACACAGATGCAAGACACATAATTGAGAACCCACTAGAACCCACTCAGTGTGTTCGAGAGCGCCCCCAAAAGGACACATACTGAAACATGAAAACCTTGACATGGCTGCAGTAACAGTCACTGCCAAGTCAGCCCACACCACAAGCCGAACCAGGAGGAAGTGTTACTGAGAAAATGCTTTTAGCGTTTATGCAAATACTGTATAGTCATGTATGTAGGCCTACTGGAATAACTTCTAGTATGGCAGCCTATAAGGGAAAGCTACAGTACGGTGAAGCGCTGTAGTCAAGCATGATGACAACACTTCATGAATGCACAGGACTATAAAGCTATGAAAGAACAGAAAATGTCAGACAATTGGCTATATGCATTAATACAAAATGGATTTCAGACTTTAGATGTTTGTATTACATATAGCCTACATGTAGTGTTCATTGCAATGATTTAGCAATGCCCTGAAAACATTTATTTTGCCAATGTTATTTGCATATAACTAACTATCTGCTATCAAATCAAACGACACAAATGACCAACACATTGACCAATGTATTTTTAATATGGTCATAAAACAACTCACCAGAACTCCTGATTAATAATGCATTTATAAAGAACAAAATTAAGTTAGGTGCAAAAAAACTAACAAATGAGACACTTTTAAAGTGCATATCATTGGTCAAGAGTGATGTAAGAATTTGATTAAGTTAATTAAAATAGATTACCTTTACAGAAGACTGGACAGTATTCGCAAAAAATACACATTAGCTCATCAGTTCAACAAAACCTTAGGAATGCCGCAATCCACACAAACATTTGTATGAAACCAAACAGTGCCATAAATAAGTTTTATTTTTGGTATAATTTGTCATTGACCATATATTTCCCCTGCAAGAGTAAAATACTTAATAAATGTTTTCCATCAGCATACTAACCCACTGTGAGCATTCCGTCCGATATTCAAGCCAAGTTGAAACAGCTAGAGGTATGTGTCAGTGGGACACAGCGATACAATCATCAGCAGGACATATTACAGTACAGGATGGCCACACAAAAACTCACTTTAAAATCTCAATTTAAAATTAAAAATATATACATCCTTCAATAAGCAAGCCATTCACAATGCACTTCTCAGAGAACACAATATATACAGTATGGATAAATACAAAGTAAAACAGAACAGCAGCAGCCATCTTGAAGCTACACCACATGCACATAGACACAGAATCCAAGGCTCCAACACTCATGCCATGACCGTCGACGTTAGCCAAGCATGATGGCACAATTCTGGTGCAACACAGAAGGATAACATGAATTTAGCCCCCCCCCCCCCCCCCCCCCCAATTTGTGGAAGGTGGTGGTTCTCAACCTGTACACATTTTTTTTTGGGGGGGGGGGGGCATCCCAGATGACAGTTGACTGACTGTTTATGGAACTTTTTAATACCTCAAAAAAGACCATTACTGCTCAAACGTAATCAACAAATTATCCTATAAAAGCTGGTCAAACATTGGCAAAATTGTCAAGTTAGCGGTTTTTGAATAATTTTTAAAATAGACGGTCTACACTACAAGCGGTCTACTCCTCATGTGAGGCTTCGTGAGCTTGTAGATCTGCCATTTTAACAATATGTATTCATGTAACCGATGTGGGCATCAATAAACGCTGCGTGCAAATGCTCTGAACGTGATATCCAAAGCACTCCTCAGCTCATAGAATGCCCTCTCAATGGACACAATCCCCAATGCTATACAAGACCATGCAGTCTCCGAAGGTAGTGGATGAAGAACTGACGACCATCACCCCTCTCCCCGTGTTGACACAGTGGTTGCTGCAGAGGGTTAGAAGTCGCTTTACTGCCGAGTGCAAAACTCAGCAGTAAAGAGAGTATTCCAACGTAACACAAACATACATTTACAAGGACCAGTGCATTCAGGCTGAAATTGACAAGCAGTCCAGAATGGGGCTCCACTGGGCGCCCAGGCATGCGTGAAGTGGTCTCTCAAGACAGATGCAATGTCTCCCACAATTTTCAAATATATCTGTACTTCGAAAGCTCTGAACATTTGTAGAAAATAAAGTGGATGGCATGTCAATTCCCCACTTGTTTGACCCGTGCGGTCATGTAAATGTACTGGACTCCAAATTAGTCAATTCCTAGCTGCTTACCGAAAATGGATACCGGTATTCAAAATCTTTTAAAATACATTTTGTCATGTGTCATTATTGGTTGAATACCATGTGGAATTACAGACACACATTACACATTATGTAGCATTAGAAAATTGTGGAAGAGATACTAATGGCTTGAGAGACTAATGGTGCTTTGGCGATACATAATCCCAGCTCGCCATGCCATGGCTCTACCCTGCTCATTTGCCTTTCCATTAGTACCTGGTACCAGGTATCCCATACTTAACAAATGAATTGCTTCTGACAGAATTCTCCGTCATATGAAATCCAATGATTGTCTGCTTCTGACGGAACACTCCGTCATTTAATGTTTTTTATCGATATGGAGCGGTTAGAGTGAAAATCAACATTCAACTGACCTGGTTGCTAGGCAACGTCTTGGTCACTCCCAGTACAAGGACGAGTGCACACACACGCCATAGCGATCCATAATAAGTTGAATCTTTGTTGGCTATTCTCTCTGAAAAATGCGCCGCTGTCCATGGTTTTGGCCATACCAAACGGTGACATCTAAATGCTGCCGACTACTGGTTGTCCGAGAATCTATGGATGAGACTGCATGGAAGCTCATAAATTGGAAATACCGTAGTTATGGCCACCCACTGGTGTGTTAGTAATCAGTGAGATTAGACGGCATTGTGTCTGTGTTTACTGTAATAAGGACGATTAGCTCTAAGAGTAACAAGATGTAGACTTTATTAACATTAGCTTCCTGCTCCGTCTTTGTCTGTCTATCCATTGCACTTAAATATATAGCATTAGCACGGAGCAGTAGGGGCACATCACCAGTTTTGTGAAAAATCTGGTTTGATTATTTGTTTTCCTGTCAGGTAGCGTGTTTTTCACAAACCTACTTTGGGTATGTGTATATTATCTGCCCATGGTTCACCCTGACATTAAGCTCCGCTGTGTGTAATAATAAATTAAACATTTGATATCTTATTTATTTAGTTGTCTCTTTTTGTGTTGCGCTCTTAGACAAAAAAGGTTTAAACCAGACGTTGAAAATGAGAAATGAATCAGTGTTGAGCAACTGCATGACCTATTTCTTACCTTGAAAGGGATAGTTTACCAAAACAAAATAACTTTTTTTCTTATCGATTACTCAAATTCATGGATTATTTTGTTGATGTTTTTGTCGCATTCCTAAACCAATAATTTGATGACCAGCAGTGGGTCCCTATGGAGAAACAAAGGAGACTCTTTGGGGTGAGTAATCGTTAGAAAATAATTCTGAGGGTGAACTATCCCTTTAATGACAACAGAAACTGTGACTAATTGCATGTACAGTATAGGTTAAAATGGAGATTATATCCAGACATCATTAGCACTTTGGACGGCAGTTTTCATATGACGATAGCCTACGGGAGGAGGGGGTACTATGGGGGGGCCCCAGTGCAGTGGAAAACCAAAATAAACTGAGCAGAGTAGAGTAGTGGCGTGGCGTGCCACAACTATGTATGGAAAAGTGACATAAGCATGAGGTTATAGGAAGCTCTGTATAGGAAGAAGTTAGTTTGGAATATCTGGGCTGCTGTTGCGGCTGCCATATTTGTGGTGGATGATGAGCAGAACCACCCCGAGGAAAAAGCAAACAGAGCCCACGGTGATGTACGCGATGCCCAGGAAGGGGTTCTTTCCGCCCATCCAGGAAATGGTGCTCAGGATCATGCGCTTCCTGCCGCCAAAACTACGCACAGGGTAATCTGATGCATATGGTTAAAGGAAAGGAAACTTCAGGATCAAGTGAAAAGTAAAGGAGGGTGCAAATGGTTCACCTAAAATATATGAATTTAAACATTTATATGGCAACTCTCACCTATGGTCATGAAGTGTGGGTCATGACCGAAAGAATAAGGTCGCGAATACAAGCGGCCAAAATGAGTTTTCTTCGACGGGTGGCTGGCATCTCCCTTAGAGATAAGGTGAGAAGTTCAGTCACACGAGAGAGACTCGGAGTAGAACCGCTGCTCCTTCGCCTGGAAAGGAGTCAGCTGAGGTGGTTCGGGCATCTGGTTAGGATGCCTCTCGTCTCGGGCACCTCCCTAGGGAGGTCCTCGACGCACGTCCCACTGGGAGGAGACCCTGGGGCAGACCAAGGCACAGTTGGAGGAAATACATCGATTCACTGGCCTTGGAACGCTTCGGAATCCCCCAGGAGGAAGTCACTAATGTTGCTCTGGAGAGCAACATTAATTGATGTTGCCTCCGCGACCAGACTACGGATAAGCGGTTGAAGATGGATTTATGGAAGTAGTACATTAAAATATTGATTGTTGACAACTTTACCTTGATTACAAGTCACTGCTTTAGAAAATACAGACAATTTCAGGAAGAGGGAAGCAGGCTGTAAGGGCTGACTCTTATTTGAAATGTACAAACATTGCCTATTAACTAAAATAAAAAGGATACTATAGGTGACCTCGAGGACGTATTTGCCACTGGGCAGAGTTGGAGTCATGCTGGACTTTTTCTGAATGATGCGGTACAGCTTCCGGAAAGTGGGAAGGGCGGCGGTGCGCATCCACACGATAAAGTCCTCGTTGATGAAGCCGTTGTTGTCTGGGTCCAATGGGTCCAACTCAAACACCGGCTTCCTCCAGTTCACCGGCTTGTTAGTGCCTGGGAAAGGACGAATGGCAATGAATTTGTTATCATAGCGTCTTCACTGGCTGTGTGTCAAGCAGGTCATTTGTATGGCATGTAACGTACCTTGGAAAGATAGGGTGAGGTTGCCGTCTCCGCCGGGATTCCTGAACTTCACGTGCTTGTCTGTCCACCACGCAATGCCCTTCTTTACCAGAGGAATGCGGTTTTTCGTATTGTTGGCATCAATGTGAAACAACTCCAGAGTGTCTAGGAATCAGAAATATTGTTAAACATAAATGTTTGTGGCCTATCCCTCCATAAAAAAGGCGAAAGCCACACAAAAAAAAATACATAAAAGTTTGTTCCCACAGGTCAATGTGATACAAGGTTCTGGTTGAGAAGGATGTCATCAACATTCCTTTTACCGATGAGAATAAAAATGCAAAACTAAAAATGCTGCTACATTAGTTTTACTCACCATTAAAAAGGCTGTTTGCAATGGCACCACATGGAGCGATAGGCAGGCCATCACTGGTACGGTATGGCATACATTCAAAGCTTGGGGTCTGAAAATAGTGATGTAGAAATTGAATTTATCGCAAGGATAAGAACAGGCCGATCTTACAAACTCAAAGTGTTGAGCTGAGCTTCTAGATTGTCCATCAAAACAGGTGCACCAAAGTTAGTTGTTTAATTAAGAAAGGCTGTAAAGCCTAGTTCAGACCAAACAACAAAATCGTATTATAACGTTGCAGAGAAATATCACAGTGGCCTGAATCACCCAGTTCCAGGTCAGCTGATTGAGTTATAAGAGATTCAACTTGCTGAAACGCAAGCAACAAGTTGCAACACATTTCTGATCACACAAAAATATTGCTCACATGAATCTGCCATGGTAACTTTTCTGTGTAGGCAAAGTACAGACAGTCTGTAGATGCATGGGCCTTTCAAAAAAAGATTGCCTTTTCACAATGTTTGCTTCTTTCGTACTTAATATTAAAAAGGTCTTAAAAGTCACCAATTGTAACTTCAGAGAAATGTGCAGAAACCCTGTAGTGTATAGACTGCATGTTGGTTTGTTTACTTTTGAGTGAGAAAAAAACAATGTTGCATGTTAACACATTGACTGCTACAGGTTCTAGCGGACCCTGGCTTACTGGTGCTGAAGGCTTAACATGGGCTTTTTGAACTTTTTGGGGGGCCCACAGCGAGGGGCCTCTTATAGCGAGAATCACAATCGCATAAATAAAAAGAAAGCCCAACTTGTCCACTTCAATTTTAAAAAAAAAATATGATTCTACCATCTTCCATTCTGGAGATATTGACCTTTTTCTAACACCTGCTTTTGCCTGCACGCTGCTTGTGAAAAAAAACAACAGAGATATGGAGGCCTGAAGTTGACAGACATTTCAGTTCAGTTTTTTTAGTTCAAAAGACCGATATAAAATTGAGCACAAATAATATCCTATACAAACCATATACCGAATGAAAGCCCTGAATGTCTACTTTTAGGAGGAAAACAGTACACATTGTACACATATACAGTTTGTCACTAATTGGCTATTGAATGCAGCTTGCGCCCACCAGAGAACTTTAGAGAAGGCATGGACCCGAAGAACTATTATTCACAAAATAAGGCCTATAGCGACATGTACATACTATATACCGTATGAAACAGTAGACTCTCTGCTTTCATAAGAAAAATACCACCCAGAAAAATCACACCCCTGTGAAGTGAGCAGTGCAATTGCACTGCTCACTTCACAGGGGTGTGATTTTTATTATTATTACAGTATTAGTATTTTTCTTATGAAAGCAGAGAGTCGACTGTTTCATACGGTATATAGTATGTACATGTCGCTATAGGCCTTATTTTGTGAATAATAGTTATTCAGGCCCATGCCATCTCTAAAGTTATCTGAAAAAGATAATTTTAGAGAGCATGGACCTAACAACTAAATATTCACAAAATAAGGCCTATAGCGACATGTACATACTATATACCGTATGAAACAGAATACTCTCTGCTTTCATAAGAAAAATACTAATACTGTAATAATAATAGAAATCACACCCCAGTGAAGTGAGCAGTGCAATGTTGCACTGCTCACTTCACAACATTGCACTGCTCACTTCACAGGGGTGTGATTTTTATTATTACGAGTAAGACGCGCGAACGCGGAAGGCGAACGCAGATCGTAAATTGCAATAACAATTAGAATAAATTACAGACATGATCTGCAGGGTGTCATAGTTAGTGCTTGGACCACGCCAGCTCCATATATGGTCACAAAAGACGCCATCACACTCATGTCACCATGACTCAGCCATAACCATATAAGGAGTCCCCAAAGCAGGACCACGCCATCACACTCATGTCACCATGACTCACAAATCACTCAGCTCCATATATGGGCACAAAAGGGCCAGGTCCACATATACAGTAAGCGGGACAGACAGACACACACACACACACACACACACACACAGACAGACAGACAGACAGACAGACGTGATCTGCTAGGTCTCATAGTAAGTGCTCATTGCATTCGCAATTACAGTATTAGTTTTTTTCTTATGAAAGCAGAGAGTCTTGATGCACATTATCTGATCATAAAACGGACTTGGAAACTTTCTTCAATCGTAGCCCCATATGTGCCCTCTCCCTACGCTCATTGAACTCATTCTGTGATTCGAGCTACAAACAATCGCAGTAACGGGGGGGGGGGGGGGGGCAACTAGGCTTTGAGGAAATGATCTTGCATAATCAACATTATTGTCGATTGTCGTGTGCCGCTCCAAACATGTCCAGACATACCACTAACCTCATCGATCCAGTCTCGCGTATCTATAAGGTGAGACGCGAGACTGGATCGGATTGTGTCTGGACATGTTTGGGAAAAAAACAAGAAAAACAACGAGATGGATGCGGCAGCAGCAGAAGCAGCACGTCAACGTATTTGGAAGAAAAAAAACGAGAAAGCACCACCTGTCGTTGCAAGACAAACACCCGTATGTTGCTGATAGACAGATAATAATCGATCCGATTTTGTCCTGCCGTTCATTTTATCACATTAGGTGCAGGGCAGGCTGCTCGACGGTGAGTTTATAATAGCCTGTTGTAACGAGAAAGGGGGATGGATTGGATGGTTGGATGCCAGCAGCGCAGCAGCAGTACGGCTTGCGATCAGCGACCAACGTATCATGGCGGGCCCTCGATAATGATGTGCAATCTGTCCATGACTAACTCCACATGTGTCTGGCAAACGTTACGTTATGAAATCAAATGCCGATCGTTGCAGGTTTATATACGGGCAGAGAGCAAATCGCGTTGTATCTTGTTCCGAGAATGAGAGCGCAAGCCTTGCAGTTGAAAGCAGTGGGGACTCGGGAGTGGGGGGGGAACTGCCAATGCGATCCAAGAGGAAGAGACCCCCCCCCCACCATTCTCCCTCGGGAGAAACCATGTAGAAACAGGAGGGGAGGGGGAATCGAGTGTATTCACACAAACAAGAGCATTGTCCCATCCATTTTAGATCCCCTGACATCTGCGTTGGTCTATGCCGGACGGCCGTATCCATTACGTCGTACGTCCTCGCATAGACCAACCAATAGGCGGTGCCAGACGCTTCTCAGACCAACACCTCTTTTCAGCAGGGGGGGGTTTTAACTCTTTTTAGAGCCGATCGGTGTTACATTATGAGTTGTCCGGGCGCAAATATAGTTGAACTATAGTAATCAATAAAAAAACGTTTTTTGGACCATAAAACGTATAAAAACGTTATGCGCTTCTTGCGCTTGGCTATAATAAAACGTTTAAAAACGCTTTCAGCATTCTATGAGTTAAGCTAATGATCTGGGGACCCCCAGTTTGGGAACCAGTGGCATAGAGGCCCTAGACTAGAGTATACAATAATAATTATATAATAAAAATAGGTTGACAATCTATGGAAATGGTAAATGTTATGGGGGATTCTGTTGAAGTGTCAATGTCTCATCATATGTGGTCTGAACTAAGCTAGCTTAAGTTGAAAGCCAATATAATTTATTTTTAAAGTAGATCAAATAAAATCACTCATCATAGTCATAGCAGAAACTCAACTTTACTTACAAGTGACTGTGGTTGACCACATAAGTCAATGAAAAAAAACATACAAAAAAGAAGCAAGAGAATAAATAAACAAACAAGAAAAGACAAAAACAAATGCAATATACAGTGAAGGTCACAGTTTCTCAATACAGTTGAAGGCCAGGGAGAAAACACAAGTCTTTAAAAATAAAAACCTCTAGTGAGTACCGGTAGTAGTGACTGGGCAGAGCAAATATGTAGAGACAAGCTGTTCATGAGCCTAGGCTCTGGTGGCATACCTTCAAAGATGACCTGTCACCATTCAATTGGCTGTCATCCCTCGACTTCACATAACGCCTGTGGTTCTGGTAGAAGTTGGACAAGCCATAATACATGAAGACATTGCTCTGCAAGGGAGGAGAGGTGGAAATGAAGATATATCAATAGAGGCACATGTAGATATACCAAGAAATATTTTGTATGATTCACCACACAGAACATTGTATGTTTAGTCAACATACAATGCACCGTGTAGGTTGCATCATGCTGCTTTCAACTAGCGGCGACAAAAGCTTCAAAACGACCAAGCCTGTCTCAGCTACATTGCTGCCGAGTCGTCATTGAAGTGTTACCACACAGGTTAAATAGCACAGGGAACTACATAGTTAGTGTCAAGAATGACATTTTCTTCCTTTTATGGAACAGAGCAGGAACTTGTAGGGAGACAGTGATGAAAACAAAACATACGACTGATTGACACTCCACTGCGTCATTCGATCACTGAAAAAAAGTTGAAGCCATTGACACTTCACTGCGTCATTGGATCACTGAAAAAAAGTTGAAGCCAGTTTAACTTTTTCGTAGCTCGTCATACCCATCATGCAGTGAAGGGACGTGTCGCATGTCATTTTGTAGCTTCATGATACGTGATTGTAGCCTTGTTGCTTCATCGTTAGGCTTAATTTCGTAATTTGTATAAACCGACCAGTTGTTCTTCCAATACATACAGTATACAGCAGTAAGTAGAATACTAATACTGTATGTATACAAGCCACTGAAGCCAGGGAGGATTGTTTCTCAGGACAATTGTGAGCCAACAACACTAAAATAACAACATATGAATCTGCCACAGCTAGGCTTAATGCATTTATCACTCTTTGGCGTTTTCCAGAAGCGCTTGCGATGAAAGGTAGACTTAAAAATACAATGTAAGTGCAGGGGGTTCTGTGAGTAATCGATAACAGCCTTGTGGAGATGTTGCTGGATTGACTTCTTAACAGCATGCTCTAAGATGGACTAATCAATTATAATGAGTGCTCGAGCAAACGCTTGAGTGTCTCTTCAAACACAAATAGATGACTAATGGACACCATCTGCTGCCAGATTTATTTTCTGGTACTGTGGTACACAAAGTAAAATCCTCTGTTTTATTGGATCCTTTTGTAACTCAGATAATGTACGTTTGTACATTCTTTTAGTTAAACCAATACAGAAGATTTTATTGTACTGAATACTGATCGAAAGCATCAATAACCCATTTAGACCAGAGGATGATTCTACAAATGCCTTCTAAATCCTGACTGTTTTCTGAAAAAGAAAACATGTTTCAGTCATGTCGATTTCAAACATTTTCATGTCAAGGACCCCCAAAAATATACTAATTGGTCGCTGACCCCCATCTGAAAATATGTTGTTCCAGGGACCCCCCAGAAGCAAAGATTTTAGTTAAAAACGTTTGCTCTGAAAGAATATATATTCAAAGATTTGCACTACAATTTCATGATTTTTCAGAAATAGCAGACCTACAAGCTCGTAGCGTGGCACTTGGTGCCGCGATATAGATATAGATCTGCTATTTTTCAACAGCTAAAGCATAAAATCATGCTTAAAAAGGGGTCCCCGTCCTGAATGGGCTTATCAGTCTTAGGCCCAAGGGAGCTCTTCTCACCTCAAATGGTTGCTCCAGTGTAAAGTTCACAGCGCAGTTGCACAGCGTGGTGCTGTTGAAGCTGAAGTTTTGAGCGCAGTTGTAGCATGGATGAGCCACGTTGTCATCACCAGTGTAATCGATCTGAAAACACAAAAGTTGACAAAGTTACAGTAAAAACAAAACAAAAACAAAACATTGCTGCAAATTAGGGATGCAGCTGTCGATTAACTAATTTTGTTTTACAATGTGTCTTTTGTTCTTTTGTTCTAATTGTCACACACACACACACACACACACCCACACACACTGCGCGGTGTGGTATTCCTAAAGTAACCTAAGAAAATTATGCATAAACGGTTAAATCTAACCTTATTCCTAACCTTAACCTGAGTAAAACTATATCTAAACATAGCCCCAGTAAAACTATGCCTAAACTTAACCCCAGTAAAACTATGCCTAAGCCTAAACTTATTTCTAACCATATTCTCAGTAAAACAAAATAAAGAATTTAAGAACCGTCGGACTGAGCGGTCGGTGTGAGGTCGGCGGAAAAATCGAGGGGCGAGATGTTTTAGGGGGGACCGTCCCTGATACCCCCCCCCCCCCCCCCTCCCCACCCCATGATCCCCTTAAACAAGGACACGCATGTATTTCTTTACAGAATTGATTGATTGATTGAAATCTTTATCAACAGTTTGCAGAATTACAGTACATTTCAAGCACAAACTCAATACAAAGACTGTTAACTGTGAGTGGACGACCCAATTAAGCCTTACACTTGTTTACAACAGGGTCCACATTGTTCAATTCATCAAAACATTTAGAGACAAACAAATAGACACTTCTATGTATAAGCATATTAACAAAAACAACACACATCATAGTAACATTAGCATAATAAGTTATTAGTTAAACTATAAAAAAGACAAAAACATAAAGTAAGACAAAATAAAACATATACATCATAGATGATGGGTGTGCATCTTCAATCATCACAGGAAATATTCAAAATCGGGGTCACCGTCTGTCACTGAATGAGACCACAATCCCCACATCCTCCTCCTGTTGCAGTAGGTTACCAACACTTTTATCATTTCGTAAAAAGTAAATAAAAAGGACTCCATCTAGGTCTTCAAAAATAATGTCTATACTATTGTCACTCCCATTCATCCCCACAATGTCACTGTGTTTGTTATAGGGAACAGCTAATAGAGGTTTCATTTGTCAATGTCAACTACCAGTAATACAGTGAGTAGGCAGCGAAATGCAAGTGTGGTATGGCCCCCATATGGTTCACACTGCCACTGCCAACATAATCATTATCACAATAATAAAGATGATGATATAGATACAGAAGATAACGATAAATAGATAGATATTTAAAAAGACCCAGGAGTTTATTATTTACTGTCAAATAGTGACAAATACTGGTATTCATACACAACAAGCAACAGGAAACTCTAGTGTGATTTAAACTGTCTCTTAAGTCTATAATAATAGTAGTCTTGGATCAAGACTATAATAGATGTATTTGATCAATTTTCACATTTTCATATGGTAGATATAAAATATTAAAATTACATCTATGATGATATAACGTTAACGTCACTCATTGCAGCAGGCAGCAGCCGCATTTAAAGCCAAGTCAAGTTGTCTTCTTTGATGTGCAGAATCTCGTCCATATATTTACACTTTTTATATTTTTATTTCATTATTATTATTATTATTATTACCTCAAACTCTTTGATGTTGTTTGACGTGACGAAGAGACCGATGCCGATCGGGATGAAGATGAGGCCGATGACGAAGAAGGCCGGGAGGACGGTGCCCGCGGTGAGGATGGGCTGCCAGGCGGGCAGCCTCTGCTGCTTGAACGCCGTGTTGTCCGGCTTCTTGCTCTTCGCCGCGGCCGCTGCGGCGGTGCCCCCCACGGCGGGCACGGAGTGGTTCCCGTCCTCCTCCTTGGCGTTGTAGCTGGACGCCATCATGGTGGCGGAGAGAAATAATAAATAACCGTTCCGTTCCCCCGACCGACGTCGCCGCAGCTGGGGTTCTGTTCTTCAAGACTTCAAGGCGACAAAATAAAAAAGAGACGCTCCGGTTGGAGGAAAAGAGGATGTTGTGGTTGGAGGCGTGTGTGTTATTCTAAACAACCATTCATCATAAACTGCTTGATTTCTGCCTTGTGTTGTTACTGTAATCTGACCAGTGTTGCCAGGTTTTGCGAGAGAAACAAGCAAGTAAACAGGTCTATGAACACAAACCCATACTGTACCCATTTCAAAGTTGTACACTGTACAGTGTACAACTTTGAAAATAGACGATCTATAAACTTACGATGCGACGCGTTGTGAGATCGGTTATTTTCAAAAATTCTTGAAGTAAAGTTTAAAAACGTGGAATTTTTTGTTAGCTCTGGTCCATAGACCAGAGCTAATGTTTTTTAAACATTTTAACAACAAACATCTTGTATGGCCGCGGGGGGGTTCCTTGGCATAAAATGTTTTCAGTCAAATGGGATGAGATGGGCGTCGGCAACTTTAGAGAAAAACAAGCCCTGTTAGGTCGCTTAAGGTGGAAAGCCTGGTGAGGCGCAGATGGCAGATTGGCAGGCTAGATGCGGCGAGGTTAGGTAAGGAAAGGAAAGGTACTATTGTTTACCCAGGGTAACTGGACTAAGCTCAAGAACTTGTTTACAGCCAGGCCCTTCTCATAGAACATTTCATGGTAGGGGTTCAATGCCTTGTCCAAGGGCACTTCAAGTCGCTTATAATAAGCAGACATGGCAACACTGAATCTGACAGGAAGAAGGGAGATGAAGCAGGAAGTTTTCTCGACCAATGAGGTGCTGTTGCGTGACTGTGACTATGGTGACTGCAGAGTAATGTAGTAAGAGAGTGGTGACACGCTTTGATCTAGCCGCAAAGCGGGTGCCTAGTGGGCGATAGTTCCAAACATTGCTCCTATGGCTGGAACTATTCCATTGAAATAGAAAGAGTACTTCCGCATTCCATTGTTACAATGAGAGTCAACGGGAGTGTCATTACTCTCTTACTAGATTACTCTGGTAGTGGTAACTGTTTCACTTTCTATTCTATGCTTCACTCTTTAATGTTTTCTGTTCGTAATCCCCCCTGACTTTGATGTTGTATTGTTGCATTAATAACTTTGTTGTTTGTCTGTCTTGTCTTGTTTTGCATTGTAATGTATTCTAGGCTATGTTTGTATTGTGTCTGTTATAAAGATTTGCTAAAAAAAACACAACTAAAATGTTAATGTTACAGGGAATCAATAGGGACACAGCCCTGACGCCAATCTATGTGTGTAAATATCATCACAGAGAAACGTGATTACAAAAGGTAAATTAAATGTAGCATTTACTCTCAGCTCTGAACTTCACAACAGCACTGTGTTTGAAAAAGTCTGTGGACATGTCAAATGTCCTTGTAGTAGGCCTAGCCTCCTCAAATGACCACTGATAATGATAACGCCTTTAATTTCACTGTCCTCATATCACACAAATACCAAATATCTCCAAAATAAAATAAAATTATTGAAAAACTAATAATAATTACTGAGTGCATGGACAACATGCAATGAATATGTCCACGGACCACCAGTTGAAAACTAGTAGTTATATAGTAACTGTTTTAACAAGTAAACATCAACAACATCACTTATAGCAGTGATACTCAACCTCAGGCCCGCGGGCCACATCATGACTGGCCCACCAATGAAAATCTAAAAAAAAGAAGAAAAAAAAATCTGGAAAATGAAAAAAAATAAATAAATCTGAATGAAGTTATCTTTAATTACATTATTATAAGTAATACTATTAGAGTTGTACTATTACTCGAACGAAAATAAAAGCTTGGGGGGGGGGGGGGGGGGGGGAGATGCAATGCAAATGAAAGACATATACTGTGTATCCCTATTCCCTGACATAATTTTATAGCTAAACGGACAGAATTCTATTTTATTTGAATGATGAAACCCAGCTGCCATTAATAGTTGGAAATGGAAATGGAAATTGCGGAAATGGTGGAAATGGAAATTGCGGAAATTGCGGAAATGCGGAAATGGAAATTGCCGAAATGGTGGAAATGGAAATTGCGGAAATGGAAATTGAGGAAATTGCGGAAATGGTAATTGCGGAAATTGCTCTTCACTTATAGCTATCTATTTTCAGGTAGATTGTTTTATTTTACTCAGTCAGCCATATCACTACTCATTTTTTTTCATGAAAAAAGGTCATAGCTGGGTAATCTATTTTCAGGCAAATTGTGTTTATTGTATTTTATTTTACTCAGCCATAACAATTTATTTTCTGTTAACCAACTTGCTGGCTGGCAGGCAGGCAGACAGCTACTCATAGACAGGCAGACAGACAGACAGCTACTCATGGAGAATTGGCTAAATGCTAATATTCTGAAGATCATCACCTGCATATGATGCTTTCTCAGTCAAACATCATGCAAAGACCTGCACACGCCATATATCTTTGATTAGATTTGTAATTCTTTACTTGATTCAATCCTATTTTTCCTAAATTCTACTAAACTTATACAAAAAGTTCACTACTACTACTAATAACAACAACCTTGGTACTGTTCTGTTCCTCTGTATAAACAGATGAAATATGAATAACTCGTCTGCTCAAGTGGAAACAATCATTTTCTTTCATCCAACACAAGCATCTTTGGTAGTTGTTGTTGCAAACAGCTTGTTAGTCAAATTGTTCTAATTGGTGGTTACAGGCAAGCATTCAGCTGTGTCGAGATAGCCGTGAGAACTTTGCTCATAGTCTCAAATACAAGATTATATGACCATCTGTTTTGATTTCATTTTCTGGCCACACAAATAATAGGTCAATACAAACTCTTATGGCTTAGCAAATTACTGTGAAATTAAACAGGCGGCCCCACAGAATACTGCCAACATTTATAGAGCTAGAGCACTCTTTCATCTTGTCTTTTCAGAAAACAAATCTCAAGCCAGTACAGTTTGGTGTTTCTTATTTGGCTTCTAACATTCTAAATAAATTGTCACAATCCCCTTTCAAAAGTACATTTTATTTAAATTACTTTCCATTACAAAACCATGTACACAATAAAAACAACACATCGCTTGAAACATAAAACAAATACTTGGACTTCTGGTAAATTAAAGTCTTTAGAAAAGATGTCAACAAAAATTCATTACATGTGAGAGAGACACTCGCTAATGGAAGAAGCAGTTTGAGTATAGTCTGAAACACCCCACCACACACGCACGTGCGCGCACACACGTACACACGCGCACACACACACACACACACACACACACACATCACACACAGCAAATATGCTCAATATCAGCTCTACATGATAGAAATGGATATGAAACTGACACGCATAAAAGACTGCAAAAATATAAAATATATTCCTGATTTCAAGTACAACAGCATTCCACTGTATTCTACGTCGTTAAGTGTTGCATTGTTGAAGGGAATTAGGACACAGAACATCCTTCTGGGTATCTTGGTTGTCCTCTTATCTACATCTATCTGTAAAACCACAATTACAAATCTATATGGCAGGTAGCTCATTGGTACTGTTTGTTTTAGCACCTCATACCCATTCAATGCCTTGGATAACACACAGTTTAATCCTCCGGGTCTATCAGCCTTTTCCTCCATTTTGAAAGCCACTGGTGTTTACTGCAGATTTCCTAACTTCTATTCTCATTGATTGAGTCTCTGCTCTTGCCTCGAACTTCACGCCACTGGAGATCCCCAGGGCTCCAAGCACGGTCTTCCCCGTCTTCAGGCTCTTGGACATTGGGATACGCGTCAGCCCTCCTCTGGGTGGCTGGGGCTCTTGCCCGGCCTATTAGAAAGCAAAGAGAGAGGGTTCCGTTATGAATGAAAGGAGATAGATTGCAGGAAACATGCAAGGTAAATCACTGGGAGAAAGGAAAAACATATTTCAGGTGGGTGGGGTTTCCTGAATTCAAAACAATATCACCAATCATAAGTATCATATGGAATGAGTTCTAAGAAAATGCAAATATTTATTCATTCCTTCATTTCAAGCTGAGCTGGTGAGTGTTGACCCAGCCAAGGTTTCAGTGCGGCGTGCCAGCAAGAGTGCGTCGAGCCCCATGTGGCTTTTTGTGAACGTAAACAGAGCACAGCAGCTATAAATGACGTTGATCGTAACATGGTGGCAGTTTGCCACGTCGTTAGAGCTCCACTGTGCTCTGAGGTGTGTCTGTGAAGCCATCTCTGTCACGCTATCCATCTGTACCACAAAGAGCAGATCATAACGCCCCGCTGAACCCCCACCACAATGTTGCATCTTCTTCACCCAACAGTGCCAACACCGTTATGTAACAGTGGAGAGAGTGTAGCTGTGTAACACATACAAATGTATCATATACAATACATCATGCAGGACCAGTATATGTTTGCGAAAAAACAATATTAACAAGAAAACTTACCATTGTTTGTGATGGTCTAGAAGGGGTTGATGTAACTGGCGTAATGGTAATACTGCTCATCACTTTGTTGGGAGAGGTTCTGGCAGTAGTAGTGGTGATCTGGCGAGGGGAACGCAAAACGGTCCCTGTGGATAAGGTCATCTCCTTGCAGTCTGTTCCAGCAGTGAGAGGCCTGACCACCATCTTCGGTGCTGCGCTGTTGCCTAGGTGAATGTGGATCTTGTTGTCCTCCGTGGTGGTAATGACGTTGGCATTGACCTGGCACTTCCGGATGGGAACCGGGACCATCTGTTTCTCAGGAGTGACCTTGAACACGGCCCGGCCCATGGTCATCTCCTGGGGTTCTGGGGAGGCAGAGGCGTCAGGCACTATAGATGTGCTGACTGTCATTATGGAAATCGGGGACAAGGGCCTTCCTGAAGCTGAGGATGAAGTTCGACTGCTCTCTGGGGACTTGGCCCTGGATATCGTTGTGATGGTGACAGGTGACTTGGCTCTCTCTGGGCCCCGTGGTCCAGTGGTGTTTCTGCCTCTCTGGATAGCTGCAGTGTGTGTGGGAATGATTGTAATTTTGGGCTTAGGCTGGGCCGGGTTGGGGCTAAGTGGAGCAGAGCTGGAGAAGAAGTCTTCAGGAGTCTGGCTGCTGATCTCGAGTGTGGCTGTGCTGTTCTGGTGGTTGGGAGTCACTCTTATATGCACGGGATGCCCTTGCTTTTGGGACACCGTCAGCTCAGTGGGCAAAGCCATCCCGTTAATGTGCAACGGCTTTTCCAGGTTATTCCCCTGAGGGGCATTTTCCTTTTTCCTCATCCAGGGAATCCAGGACTTTTTCATGCCTAAATCATGGCCAGGACAGCGCTCAAGACCACCGGTCTTCTCGGCTGGCTTCTTCAGGCATTTCTGCCGGAGATTACTCATGATGTGATTCTCTTCCTGGACAGACTTCCTGATGAACACAGCTGGGGTGTCCTCTTCTGCTGTTCCATTCGGAACCTCTGTCTGCACTCCAGTAGATGTCATGGCAATGTCTACCATCCTCCTCCCATTCAAGCTGGGCCGCAGCGCTCGGCTCTGTCTCTTGGTCACCTCAAGCTCTTTGGTGAGGTGGAAAACCTCAAAGCCCATGTTCTTGGCCTTCTCCTCCTCTTCCAAGAACCTTTGCTGCAGCAATGTGTAATCCACCTGGAGCTGAGACAGCTGATCCTCTTTGTGCATCAGCTCATGGATCTTCTCCTTCAGTGCCACAACGTCAGACTGTAGGTCTCTGGTTTTGGCCTCCTCTTTTTTGCAGAGCTGCTGGAGGTCCTCCTCCCGGCTCTCCTCCTCTCCTTTCTCGATCGCTTTGTTCCGTGCGATCTGGCTCCGCATTTCCTCCACCTGCTGTGAAAGAATGTTCGCCTTGTCTTGCTCTGTCATGAACTTTTTCTCCAAGAGGTCGTACTGATCCTCTGTCTTGATCAGATCTCCTTCTACCACCTCGAGCTGCTTGAGGCGGTTCTTCAGTCGCTCAATTTCGAAGGTCAGTTCCTTTACTTTATTATCTTCTCTCTTGCCAACATCAATTGCTTTATCCATTTCACACTTTACTATGTGCTTTGTGGATAGTTTTTCTGCTTGCTCCAGACTTTCCAAGGTCTTTTTCATCTGGCTGACCTTGGAATTCAGGTCCTTGTTTTTATCCATTTCATAAACCAGCTTGGTGTTTATCTCCCCCTTTTCTATTGTTAGAGTCCCCACTTTGGTTTCCATCTCTGACTTTAACTTCAGATATTTTTTGCTTTCTTCTATCAATCTCTCAGTGACCTCCATGACCTTGCCCTCCTCTTCTTGGACCCTCTTGCTCAAGTCCTCTTTTTTCCGCTCCTCTGACTTCATTCTCTCCATGAGATTCTTTCTCTCATCCATCAAAGCGACAGTCAGTGACTTGAGCTTACTCAGGTCGTCCTTGAGGCTTAACTCTGACTTCTCTAATCTCAACTCGGAGGACTCGAGCTCTTTCATCCTGATCCTGAGCGCCACAAGTTCATCTGAGAGTTCTTTGGTCAGGCCCCTCTCTCTGTCCAGAGCAGTGTGCAACTGGGTGCACTCTGCCTTGCTGGTGTTGAATGCTTCCTCAAGCTTTTCCAGCTCCATCATTCTCTTCTGGAGCTTCTCCACCTCCAGCCTGAGGTCTTTGCTCTTACTGTCCTCCTCCTGCAGTCTCTTCCTCAACTCCTTACACTGGTGTTCAGTCTTGGTGATCTCCTCGTCCTTGCCCTCCATCTCGAGCACTCGTTTCCGGAGGTTTTCCAACTCGGCAATTAAGTTGGAATTTCCACACTCCCCATTGCTGATCTTCTCCCTCAGCTCCTGCAGCTCCTCCTCTGACTTCTTCAAGGCCCGGTTGCTTTCCTCCAGCTCCTCCACCCTGTGCGACAGTCCAGAGATCTTAGTGTTAAGCTGGCGGCTGTGGGACTCCTGGTTGGCCAGCTTGGCGCTCATCTCCTCGTGCTGCTGGGCGAACTTGGCCGTCTTCTCCTTGAGTTCGGTGTCCAGGCTCAGTACCCTCTGAGCGTCCTCCTGAGCACGCCCACTGGCCTCGTTCAGCGCCTGCTCGCGCTGCTGCAGCTGCTGGCCGAGCTCTTGGACACGCTGGCTCTGCTTGTCGATCTGCTCCAGGTGGAGTTGGCGCTCGTCCACCAGCATCAGGGCGAAGGACTTCAGCTTGACCAGCTCCTCTCGCACCTTGGCCAGTCGCTTGTTGTGCTCCTTCTCCTTACGCACCTGGTAGGCCTTCTCGTTCTCGAGTAACTTCTTCAGTCTGGAAAGGTTAAAGGAGAGCATAAGGTGGTATATTAGTTTGGCATTTCAAACGCTGAATATCTGTGGTTTTTGTCAAATATCTTTTGCATTTTAACATGGGCTGTTGTTTGCATTCATCATTTATTCATAAATGAAAATTCAGAGTAATAATTTCAGTGTTGAACCAGTGTTAATTCTTTCAGCATATTTTGATTTAGTCTTAGTCTTTTGAATAACACACCATTTAATCTTTTAGTCTTAGTCTTAGTCAACAAAATGAACACTGAGTTGTACAAATAGTCACCAATTATATAATGATTTATATAAATGTGGGCTACCACAAATCGTGATGTTATTAACACATTTGAAATATGTACTGCATGCGAGTAACATAACACTTTACACCATGACAAACTTGGGTAGTGAAAATAAGTGAAATCAACTAGATTTTCAACTATAACCTGAACCGACAGTACACTCTTCTGTAAACAATTGAGAGGATAACTGGTAGGATATTTTAGGATCACATACTGTAAGTTGCAATGATCTACACAACTGCCAAACTGTTTCTATTCTTACTGATGGACTAGAGACTGAGAACAGGAACTTTAACTGAAGCCCCCACTCTCTCTCTCTCTCTCTTTCTCTCTCTCTCTCTCTCTCTCTCTCCAGCTTCTTTCTATGCTGCTCATGTCCATTCTCATCCCAGTTGCCAACAAATTACATGCAAAGCGAATGCAAAACTGCACCATCTCTCTGTGCACTCCATGTAAAGGACTAATAGAATGGTCAACCAGCACATTTTTGCAATGCAAAATAAACCAAATATTTCATGGACAGCATCTCTGCGAGGCAATTATGCAACTGCATCCAAATCGACAACAACAACAACAAAAGAAAAGCTAAAATGACCTCCATTCAAAACAAGGCTACTGTCCTGGATATGTGGAAACAATCTTAAAGTTACAATCACAACTTACCCACTTAGGGATGACCTATACGCAGCTCATGAACATTAGCCCTTACAGAATCCACTGAAAGTACACAAAAGCTGACAGGGGGCCCCCCCTGTATCCAGTATCCACTGCACCGTCACATTCCAATATGTCATCTGGACAGTGAAAGGTGACTAAATAGAGAGGAGCACAATCGACCAACCGGACTTAAAGATAATGATGTCACTTAGAGATGTTGTGTGTGAATGTGAGACACAGAGAGAGACAGAGAGAGAGGGAGAGAGCGTGTGTGTGTGTGTGTGTGTGTACGTATGCTCGTGCGTGTGCGTGCGGCTGTAGTTTGGACTGTGTGAAGGGGGTGGAACCCATGGTCAAAGGGAGGGCGTTCAACAAGACTCCTCCCAAAATGTGTGCTTTTTCATGTTTTTACTAAGACTCAGCAGTCTGAAAGTTTAAAACCACCAGAAAGAAAGTTGCATTTCCATTCTTCTCACAACATCATGAAGACCTATATGCTCAGTAAAATCCTCATTGTTATGAGGAACAAATGTAACCAAATGGACCTGTAAAGGTACATTTGTATGCTCTCCGAGTTAAAAATTGATAAATTAACGCAGAGGATTCTATACTGCATATTAACTGCTCTGGGAAAAATAAAAAAAATAGATGAAGTCCAGTATTGTTTTCTGAAAAGACAGGAAATTACCTACTCAGACAGGAAGCTATATAATCTCACTGGTGTATGAGAAAGGACAGTAAGCGTGTCTACTAAAGTTCCACCCTGGGGGGAGGTGTGTGTCTCTGTGTGTGTGTGTGTGTGTGTGTTCGTGCGTGCGTGTGATCGTGCGTGCGTGCGTGCGTGTCTTGAGTGTGTCTGTGTGCGTGCGTTGCATGCGTGAGTGTATATGTACTGTAATGACAAATCCAGATAAGGATGAGCCAGGTTGAACTCCCCGGAGACAGACTGGGAAGGAATTCAAGGAACCCTGACAATATGTTTATGAGGTGCAGAGAGAAAAATGTTGCATGGTGTATAGATACAGTACATGTACAGCATAAACCGTAACATGGAGTGAAAAGAAAAAGCTCTCTGAGCTCACACAGTATTATGGAAAAGGTTGGACACGAGAATTTCACCTAAATTATCCCCTTCGTGAACACAAGGATGCGTTCAGTTGGAGTTTCTAAATGTAGATTCACAGTTTATGAACGATGATGAAAACCACATTGATTACCACATGCCGTTTGTTGCCAAGTGGGATTTGGTTGCAGAACGCAGCACCTGATATTCATACTTCGAATTGGCAGAAGACACTGTGAGACCTTAGCAATTGGCACTCTAAAATTACATCCACGCAAAGGTCAGAGTGATGATGTCAGGACTACTTGGCGCCAATGGTCAAAGCCACGCAAGATTATTATATCCTGACCTTCAGGTTTAAGACAAGGCTTGGCCCAGAGTGTATGAGGACACTAAAAGACAGAGGAGTGGCGGTGTCCTCAGAGATATCTAGACTAAGTTGCAGTTATTAGGCTAATCCGAGTTAGTCTCTTGTTGGCATGGATGGACAATAAGCATAGTAGTGCCGTGAGATCACATTAACCACATGACCCCAAGTGCATACCTATTCTGGGGGAGAGGATTCTGAGGAAATAGCTGATGTACAAGTTCACAACACATCACAATGCGATGCTTTGAGGGCTTGTATATTGGCCATTTTCATCAAAAAGACATGGAAGGGGCCTATTATAGAACCATTCAGTCAATGAAGTGTTTAAGTGGTAAAACTCAAAATTCAAGCTATAGGAGTGATTCCTTATGCATCATATGTGAAAGCTATAGGAGTGATTCCTTATGCATCATATGTGAAAGCTATAGGAGTGATTCCTTATGCATCAGTGAAAGGTATAGGCTATGTTCCACTTTAGCATACGTTTAGCATACATTCAATAAAAGGAAGATGATCACTCAAGGTTTCCAGTATTACAGCCTACTAAAATATATGCATTATGAAAGCATGTTTTCCAAAGCCCATACACAGGTGCAATCCATAGGCTGATATACCCTCTAAAAATAATAATAAAATACTTTCATCGTGATGGAAAAACATTTCACTCATCCAATGTTTCCTGGGGAATTTGCGGGGAGGCGCTGCAGCGTGTCTATGTCGGGAGGCTGAGGACTGATGCAGACATGACCTGCCAAAAACCTGTCAAAACAACCTGTTATGCACTAATGGCTGCTCTTGACAGAGAGAAACCATTAAGTGCTCTGCAGCCACAGTAATGGCACACAGCGCATGAGATTGATTTACTGTTAAAAGAAAGAAATCAGACACAAAGTAGCGTATTTCTTCACAGAATTAGTTTCTACAATGTGCAGTTTTTGATCAAAATGAATAAATTCAGAAAATGACGTTATTCTATCTATAAATGATTTAATAATATATTAAAATGTATTTCTTTAAGTGCGCGTGGAATGTGTAAGCTAAAGGTTTCAAGATGAGATTGGAATATGTAATGTAATCTCACTGTACATCATGTGTACATCTGCAGCAGTGGTATTCAGATGTTTGCAGCCTGGCTCTGAAAGTCTACGTGTGTGGGTCTGTGCGTGCGAGTGTGCTTGTGTGTGTATGTGCATGTGCAAAGTAACTAAAGCTGCCAAACAATTGCAGTTGAGTAGAATGTACAATAGTTGCCTCTGGGAAGTAGAAGAGTATAGAATAATGCTACAAATGGAAATACTCAAGTAAAGTGAAAAATACATCATATTTTGTATATTTGTATGCTTTATAGGCCATCCATGGAACAACCTCCAGGAATGGTAGATATTTCATCCATTAATCATTGCACATATCTCCATGCCAGCCAAACAATATCACCTCTTGACAAATTGCCCTGCCCTCTAAGAGTGTGAATCGCTAATGGCCACAACTAGCCTAAGTAAAAACATCTTCCTTGGTGCCTGTTATTCACATTCCTGCACAAGTCTGGCACAAGATGTCTTGTTGTGCCGCCGCACACGCACACTCTCTTCTTCACTCTCTCAAGTAGTTATCTGATGGATGAGAATGAGATGTTCCCACCTCGCTTTGACCAAAATGTGTCAAGCCGTCAACACAGTGGCTTGCCAGACATGACAGACATGGTGTGTGTGTGTGTGTGCGCGTGCGTGCTAAAGTATGTGAAATTTGGGTGTGTACTTGTATTAGTCATTCATTCAACCACCTGCTCATCCATCCATCCATCTCTCCCATACAGTGTGGTCCAAATGTATCCATGTAATGTAATCCCTCTTCCAGGCACTCTCTGGGAGACTTTGACAGTTTTGTGGGAACCTCCAAGACATCCCCTACATCTGCCATCAAAACCTGGCCAGTTTCAAGTCCTTCGGTGGTGACACCAGTGGATGGGAATGTGGGCTCTGTCGGTGCTGACTGCTGAGGCAGCGCTAACTAGCAGAACACATGTGTCCCTCTCCCTTTCGCTCTCCCTGTGGGGTGACAGAGGGCGGCCTGAACACGCGCCAGCGAGCCGACACACTGGAAACTACCTGGCAAGCGGGACGGAGGTCACCTCTGGAGTGCATTTGATCCATTCACCTACTTACCACGCAGCCTATTGCAGTGCTTCTCAAAGTGGGGTCGGGGGACCCCGAGCAGGATCCTTGAGGGCATTCCAGGGGGTCCCAAAATGAGTTAATATAGCATCAAAATCTTTTTCACCCTATTTTGGCTATTCGACCGAATTCGCTACAAACTCATTGTGAACTCACAATTAAACTATTTAACACCACAAATCCATATAGGGGTCCCTGGCACCAAATCTTTCTAAATGGTGGTCCACATATACTCTATCTCAATTGGGGGTCCTTGACATGAGGACCACTGGCATATAGGATCAAATACAGAGAAGAGCAGACCAGCGGGGGCATGCAGAGCGACCATCAAAGAGTAGTGCTAATAGTTCTCTTCAGTGTGCTTTGATCAACAGTAGAGTTCAAGAAGCATAACTGCGTATTAAGCCTATTTGGTACTGCACGTAAAAGCTGTAATCCTTACGTTTCATGTTCTACTGGGGATTTAAAACCAGGACTTCCCATGTAGGATACTGAATGCTATTTTTAAATGGCCAAAATGTATATTGGGCTGAAGTGGGTAATGTAGGCCTATGTTTTGTAATAATAATCCAAATCTACAAAGTAACAAAAGCTATCAAATAAATGTAGTGGAGGAAAAGTACCAAATTTGGATCTGAGAAGTAAATGTACTTTCCACTACTGTCTACCGCTCTCACAAAGTGGAATCCTGTGCTCATGAGCATCGGGCAGTACTACTTGTCAACCAGTAGGTGTTCTAACTCGCTGTTTCCCAAACAGTGGTTCGGGACCCATTTGTGGGTCGCGGACACATTGTTTTGGGTTCCCTTATGTTTTAGTTTCCTACATTTGGTTTTTAATTATAATTATTTCAAAAATATTATTTTCAAAAAAACATTTCCAAAAAAGGCAAAACCGTTCATGAATTAATACAAATCCAAAGTTTTTTCCCGTAATGTCATGAAGAAATGAAAGATAAATCAAATTCCATAATTTTTGGATTGCAACTTAAAGGACCACTTTTCAACCTATCTTCATATAATAGGTCCTCACTAATAATCAGTCTGTGTCTCATAGGAGGGCTCTGGGCAGTTTAGAAACCGTCCTCCAGTGACATCATCATTAGGCAGTTTTTTGTCATTGTCATTATCGTGAGAACGATGGCTTCCATTTTCGCATTGCAACTTTTCAGGACTAGAAAGCCTGCAGTTTCTATTAGCTTGTATTCCCCATCGATGATGTGAGGTTTCTGAACTGCCCACAGCCCTCCTATGAGACACAGACAGAGTAGAAAAAAAAGGCGCCATTATTTCATGATTATTAGTGAGGACCTATTATATGAAGATAGGTTGAAAAGTGGTGAAGTGGTCCTTTAAGCCTGCAAATGTGCACAGCTTTTCTGTTTTATCAGGTACATCAAAGAGAAATCATCGCTTCTGTCTTTTCACAAGCTTAGCGGTGTCTATCACCTTCCTCTCACACTCATCTGTATGTGAATCTTGTCCTGGCTTAAACACTTTCTAGGGTCAGACGCTGACGCTGAGGAATGTCAGTCAAGCAGCAGAATCCATGCTGAGCAAAGTTCAGGTTCGTTCATTTTAATGAATGCAACCAGCCAGGGCTTTCACCTACTGGGCAGCACGCATATCAAAAACACCTGCAGCCTGGCATGCTTGTCTTATGTCTTGTGTGCTATCACAACTTTACCGACCTTGCTAGACATACATGTATCGCACTAATTCTCAACCTGTGGGCCGCGGTGGTATTTAAAGTGGGACCCCAAATAATTGGCAAAACACCACAATTTTATTTTGAATGATAAAATAACACCATACTACAAGGCATTAGACATTAAACCTGTGAGGGGCTAGTGCCCCTCAAAAGCCTGAGGAGGACACACAGGAGTTTCTGAATGGAGGCGGAGGCATCGGTTCTAGGCTTCTCTGGTACGTCTGTCAGACTCCTTGAGTGATAGGCAGGGCTTTGTGACATGTTTTTTCTTGGGGGTTTTGCGTGACATTCATGCAGTGCTGAGCATAACATCTGTGCTGCATGGGCACAAACATATGCTGCGTACCGTACCTACATAAGTGTTTTTTTCATCTGCAAATAACTTGCAGATGAGGTCAAAATGCTGTATTATGAGGTATTTCAATACTGCATGAAGCACAGTTGTAAAGCATGTGTGTACAGTACATGTGTGTCACATTCAGGTAGGTAAATTAGTTGAGTTCAATGGTTCCCAGCTCTTTTGGCCAGTGCTACCCTATTCTGTAGGTTCCCCTCACACCCTCAAGAGCCCCTCAAGAGCCCCCTTTCAAAAATATTACTTCCAGCGTCCTCCAATGCACGCCCCACCGCCGCCGGGGCCGCCCCCGCTGAGAAACACTATAGTTAAAACAAAACAACACACTATATATATATTTTTTTTCATTTCGTGAAACCGCTATGAATAGGAATACTGCGTCAGTTCCATTGATCCAAGCCAGAACACAATTGATTGACTGACCATTAAAATAAACAAAAGGCATGCTCACCCATCTGGCCCACCCATCTGACCACACGGCAGCCAAATGGGCTGCAATCTAATGACTGGCTGGTTTATTCTGTACAAATGTAACCAAATGGGCCGTTCACTTCCAAGTCCCTTTGGTATACACATATTAAATTGTACACATCTGTACAGTCCATCTCTTAACTTTACTGTAAACCTGTAAAGCATGGACCCTGTATCCTAGCCCCCTGATAGTGGCAGAACAGTTATTTAGAACTGCCTGCCCTGTTCCGTGTTCCATGTGAACGCTGAAAGGAGAGAAGGCTGAGGGATAGTGTGTGTCCATCGGGTCAATCCAGTAATGCACCGTTTGAAGTTTTCGACAGTTTATGAAATGCAGCTGGGACTGTAGTACCTGCGTGGCCCCCAGTCTGCTCTGCAGATGACTGGCCATATAAATTACACGCGCGCACACACACACACACACAGGCGCACACGTGCACACACGCACACGCACACACACACACACACAGACACAGACACAGACACACACACACACACACACACACACACACACACACACACACACACACACACACACACACACACACACACACACACAGTATACATACTGTAAACCCATCTGTTATCCTTCTCAGAGCTTTTGGATGACCACTATATCCATTTATACAACAGCTCGGCCAATAAATGTTTTAGAATCTGTTTAGGAGAAAGGGCAGCAATATGGTAACAAAGCAAATCCCTGAAAACCTTCCTCCAGTCTAACCTTGGGGCTACTATCACAAAATACATAAAATAACAACAATAATAATAATAATAATAAATAAATTGAAAACACCATAATGCACCTGTAACCCAACATGCATTTCACTGTGTCACGTGACAGGCTACTGGCGTTGCCTTCCGGAGCAGTCGAGTGTGTTCGGCTGCACACGCGAAATGGGGCAAAGACAATACATACTAGGGCAGAAATGGTAGGGAGCAATGTCAATAGCACTGCACAACGCTGATAATCTACAGAAAACCTAAATAAATACGATTTAGCCTATAGTGACATTTCCAAAATTAGGACACCAGGCTTTTCAACCGTATCTTCATATAATGGGCCCTCAATGCTCATTATGAGATGGTAATTGGTAACATAACATTGCTCGGTGTCTCAGAGGTGGACTGTGGACAGTTCAGAAACCCACATACGATACGGATGACATCATTGGTAAGGAAATAACTTTCTCTCTCTTGCTGGAAAGTTAGCAGGCTGAAATATGAGCCACTGTCCTTGCATCAAGAAAACAGTTTGAAATCTTTGTTTGGAATCACCACAGATGATGTAATCGGTAGCACGCACATTTTTAAGAACTGTCTGAGACACAGAGCATGAAGACCGTAATGGCACCATCCCAGTGAGCATTAGTGAGGGCTAATATATGGAGATGATGTTGATAAAATAAAAATAAAAGCAAAATGGTCAATTTAACCCAAACGCCTCGTCACTGAGCGGTTTCCTATGGTGATCCCATAGTGAGACACAAAGGAAAGTTGAAAAAGAACAGAAGAATACCGGAGCATTTTAAATGCGGGATCTTTTCTTGTCAAATATTAATTGACTGGCCAACATATCTTTCTCTCTTTTATGTACTGTACACAAACAAGAAGATAGGCTTGCATGGCACACTGCAGGTGTTGATGATGGTGAACCGAAACGTCCACTCTCTGTGTCAAAAGACTATTTTTGCATCCAAAGGGCCTCAATGTTCATCTGTCAGTGTTCACGCCTATATTTTTGTTTGTGGACTTTCATGCTTGCCTCTTACACCCGTCTTCAACCCTAGTAAGCCTTGAGTTTAGAGCATGAATCTTTTTTCTTGAGGGGGCGCTAGCCCTTCCGATGCTCGGCTTTTGAAATGACATCATATGGCAGCGAAGTCTATGGACCTTTAATGTTTGTTTAGGGCACCGACGGGACGACGTGAGACGTCATGTGGCCAATATAAAAAAAAATCTTGTGACTGATTTTGTTTTATACAATAATAACACACTGCATTCATGTCTTGTAACATATATAGTGGCAGTGATTCTGCAATAAATGAAAGTGACACTGCCAGACTGCGCAGGCTTCTAAAAGTCGTCATTCCATCATTTACAGGTGCCCCTCACTTCACGTGTGATTTTTGAATGCCACTCCAAGTCACTCCTGGTCAGATTTCTTTCTACATGTAAAACATACAGTAGCATACATGAGCGCAGCAAAACGTAGTGTAAACATAGGTGGCCAAATGAGGTCAGAGAGTGTGTGTGTGGCCGGGGTTCTGCGAAGCAGCATTGTTGCGAGGTCATCGACAGGTCAAACACACACACACACACACACACACACACACACACACACACACACACACACACACACACACACACACACACACATGCACTGAACAGCTGAACGCTTTCATCTCCGTGAGAGTAGTTTAATTAAGTGGGCCACTCCAACACATGCAATGCACACGTGCACACACAGTGGCAGGCTTGTTCTTCGTGAGACCTTCTACACAAGATCCTCGTTGTTAAAAGTGACATGTCTTTTGTTAAAATAAGCATTAACGTAGATCTATATTGATATTCCCATAGTAATCATTGCTATAGAGTGTTCAGTAAAATTGGTCTCCCCTCTGCCCAGCTATTTAGTCAATTTAAAACACATTTCCAGGTCAGGATACTCATTTCATCCAGTGGTTCTCAAGGTGGGGTCCAGGGAGTCTCGTTCCTTGAGGGGGTTCCAAATGGACCCATACAAAGTGTACTAATCGAACCAAAATTGGTTCCATTACTAGTACACTCTCAGAGTTATGGGGGTCCTTGAAACTAAAAACCTTTTTAAAAACCACTCTCAAATGGGGACACAAAATGAGCAGCCAAAATTGCTCTTCCCAGATTCAGTCCCTAATACTTTTTTCACCTCTCTCCTTCAAACTCCCAAAAGATCCTCACCTTTCTGTCTCCTTTCCTTCCTCCCTCCCTTCCCCCTCCCCTCTGTCCCCCCCTATCCTCACCTCTCTCTGTCCTGCTCCAGGAGGTTGGTGAAGTCCCCTCTGTCCCCCCCTATCCTCACCTCTCTCTGTCCTGCTCCAGGAGGTTGGTGAAGTCCCATCTGTCCCCCCCTATCCTCACCTCTCTCTGTCCTGCTCCAGGAGGTTGGTGAAGTCCCCTCTGTCCCCCCTTATCCTCACCTCTCTCTGTCCTGCTCCAGGAGGTTGGTGAAGTCCCATCTGTCCCCCCTTATCCTCACCTCTCTCTGTCCTGCTCCAGGAGGTTGGTGAAGTCCCCTCTGTCCCCCCTTATCCTCACCTCTCTCTGTCCTGCTCCAGGAGGTTGGTGAAGTCGTCGCTCTTGTTCATGTAGTCGGCGTGCTTGTGCTTCTCGCTGTGCAGCTCGTTGACCGTGTGTCTGTGGCACTTCTCGGCCAGCAGCAGCTGGCCCAGCATGCGCCGGTACGTCTCCTTGTGCTGCTCCTGTAGACGCTCCAGCTGTGAGGAGGCACGCACGCACGCACACACACACACACACACACACGTTTGTATTATCCCGAGGCAGATTCTACAAAATGCTTTCAGCCAGGCAATCCCAAAATTGTAAATGTATTTGGCCGTGGACCCCCCCCCCCCCCCCATCTGAAAATGTTTTGTGCCAGAGACCCCCAGAAAGGAAGATTTATACCAGGCTCAGGCTATACCTTTGCTCAGTTCAGAATGTGGAAGTTTGGTAGTAGAATTAAGATTTTATGAGTTCATGTGTCACTTCACCGTGTTTGTGGTTTATATCCCAATAATGATGAGACTGCACATTATCCCGCGTATTACAAGGCTACTTACGAGCACAAATCAACAATTTGACACAGATTATTGATTCAAAAGGGTTTTATTAGCTAAAATGTTTAAACGCTTCCATAGCAACGTAAACAGAGGCTGAACAGCAGTCTGTGATTGAGAACAGCTGTCTGCTATGCAGAAATAATGGACTGCAGCATTGCCGTGAATCGAGCATTCAGCACTTTTGTACTTTTACCCAAGTACATTTTGAATTCCGGACTTTTACTTGTAAAGGTATTTCTATATTAGAGTATTGATACTTTTACTTATAAGTAAAACAATTGAATACTTTTTCCCACCACGGCATGCATGATGTCATCCAGCTTGGCATTACATCACATCACACCACTAAAAGTAGACTTTTTTTCAGCTTCTTGGGAAATCGCATACTGACCTCGACCATAGGCCTGTGACGGCGTGCTATAGTATGCCGTACGATATGGGCTATAGCCCATATCATACGGCATACTATAGCACGCTACCACAGGATTCGCATGCTGACCTGGGCCATAGGCCTGTGGCAATGTGGTAGACACCTTAAGGATTTGCATGCTGACCTCGACCATAGGCCTGTGGTAGACACCTTAAGGATTCACATAGATACTGACCTCGGCCATAGGCCTGTGGTAGACACCTTAAGGATTCACACATAGATACTGACCTCGACCATAGGCCTGTGGTAGACACCTTAAGGATTCACACATAGATACTGACCTCGACCATAGGCCTGTGGTAGACACCTTAAGGATTCACATATAGATACTGACCTCGACCATAGGCCTGTGGTAGACACCTTAAGGATTCACACATAGATACTGACCTCGGCCATAGGCCTGTGGTAGACGCCGTGTGGGCTTGGCTTCACGCCAGCCAGCTGGCTGTCCCTCTGCAGGGCCTGGAGGGCAGAACCCGCGGCTGCCGAGCCGTAGCGCGACTCCAACATCTCTGCAGAGGACGTCTTCTTGGAGTCCAGAACATGGATGACGTCGTCTCTGGCCTGAACCCAGGCGCACGCACACACGCACACACGCACACACACACACACACACACACACACACACACACACACACACACACACACACACGCTGTTAAATATGTTCACCACAGGAAACGAGGAGGAGGAAAGATTTACAGTACGTTTCTCTGACCATGGAGGCAATAAGGTCTTCGGTAATCAATCCCAAATTTAAAATGACATAATCGGTTCATATGTCAACATGCTTTGTTAGTTCAGAAAGGACAACTCTTTTTATTCATATATTTATCAAGGCTCCTCTTGCTACTGAGCTTTACATAATCATAATCATGAAACATATCAGAACCCCATACAAAACCATTAGTTTTTCTGCAGTGCATGTCAAAACACCCTTCAACCACAAGGTGGCACAATAGTGCAGTAAAAAAACACAGCAGCACAATGAAGGGAACAATAGTTTGACTTAATCTTTCATTGGTTTCTGACACAAATCCAATAACAATAGTCATAAATCGGACAAGTATAGTATTACAGGTTATCAAGGTAATATTATTAGCTTGATAACACAGAATGCTGTCCCTGAAGTCGACAAAGTCGACATTTAACTCAGATAATAATAGAAAATCAGAAAAACATACCCATACTGTACATGATATTAGTATTCCCAGTGTGGTAATCTAGATCAGGGGTTCTCAACCTTTTTGGCTGGGGACCCCCGAAGTGCTTTGGCCAGGTTCCTTGAGGGGAGACCTTACAGGTCTGTAGGTCAGAGTGTACAGATGTCAAACAGAGTCATGGTGCTGCTATTGTGCATGTTGGCTCACTGGAAACACTCCAGCTACACCAGTGGGTCTCAAAGTGTCCTTGAGTGGGTTCCAAATGGGCCCGTACCAGTGTGTAACTCAGACTGCACACACACCATTTGTACACTCTCAGATTTATGGGGGTCCTTGAAATTAAAAAAGGTTTGAGAATCACTGCACACTAAATGGAACAGAGCCTTGCCCTTAATAGTATCACCGTGGCCCAGAAGTAGGAAGAGTTATCCTGTGTGCATAGAGCCCATTACGCGTGACTAGTGCCATATGAGCTCACCTGAACTTCTCCTTCCATGATGCCCAGCAGTTTGAGCAGGTCTTCCTTGGTTAGGTCCATGATGCCTGTTGTTCTGTGCTCCCCAGCAGGCTGCCCGTGCACAGAGGAGTCCTCCTCCTTCCCTCCGTTGGAGATCAGAGAGGAGTCCTCCTCCTTCCCTCCGTTGGAGATCAGAGAGGAGTCCTTCTCTCGGTCCGAGATCACCTCGGCCTCCGGCCTCTCCTCCTCGGCCTCCTCCTGCTGACCTTTGGCCTTCTTCCGGTTCTTCATGGACGACAGGCCCACTTCCTGCTCCTGTTTTCCGTGGTTCTCGCCCTGGGGAACGACGCAAAGCACCCCGTTTGCCGGGCTCTCCATGCTGCTGCTTTTAGATCGCATTGTCGTCTGTACCTGCAACACCACCGGAAAGGCAATAAAGGACCAGAGAAGTTTAGCTACATCGCAGCCAGGTCTAAAAGCATTTTAAAACTATGAATACAATACAGTGGTGAAGGTACAACAATAACGCAACAAATAGGCTTCATGTGAACCACTTTAAAATCCCCATTTTTCGACTTGGGACCAATGTCTCGCCGTACCGGGAGAAATAGCAGATCCACAAGCTAGTTTGTAGATCTGCTATTACTTAGTTAGGCCCGTCGCTCCCAGTGGAGCATAGGCCATCTACAACTCTTCTCCATCCAACACGGTTTTGGGCTATCCTTTCTGCCTCCCGCCAGCTGATCTGCTATATGCGCTATTAGAAAACACACACGTTTTGTATAATTTTATTTGTATAAATAATAATATAATTTTTTGTATAATGTATAATTTTACCTAAATGACATGAATGAATAAGTAGAAGTAGGAGAAGTAGGAGGAGGAGAAGAAGAAGAAGAAGAAACAACTACTCTGACATTTCGTGTTGTGTAAAATAAATAGTTGGGAACTGTTCCCAGACCGGGGGTGGCGCAGCGAGGAAGAGTTTTGAAACTTGGACCAATGTCGTGTCAATGGCTGACATTGATGAAAACTTCTTCATAACTTTGGCACCACTTTGCAGTGGTGGAAAAAGGGTTTTTTTTTCCACTTAAGTAAAAGAGCCAATACTGCAATATTCATAGCTGCAATATAAATTATAAGTTGATCTACAAGCTCACAATGCGTTGCATCGCGACACATTGTGAGCTTGTAGATCAGCTATAGGGCTGAAGTGGTTAATGTATGTTTTAACAAAAGTTTTCAAATAAATATATAGTACGTAAAAGTACAATATTTGCCTCTGAAATGTAGTGGAGTAGAAGTAAAAGTACTGGAAATTGGAAAGTACAAATACCTCAAAGTTAAGTAAATGTTACTTTCCACCACTACCATGGCAGTGTTTTACCACAGTGTGCATTGCAATTCATTTAATTTGAAAGGGTGTCCTCTGAAGCCTCGTCTTCTTACTGGATGTGTTTCATGTCATACTTATGGTCACTATGTGCACTATGGGCACGGTCAGGTCAGCCAGGTTCAAGCCAGGCTTTTTCACTTAAGCACCTCTCAGAGGTGCTTAAGTGAATGCATGTCATCCAGTCTTGCTCTACCACCTACTGTGACCATCTGAACTATAGCATAAAATGCCACAAAGAAGTTTGTGTGTGTGTGTGTGTGTGTGTGTGTGAGAGAGAGAGACCGGTAATAAGCAACACAAGCACTGTTTGCAGCAGACTGTATAGGAACCATTTACAGAGGAATCTCATGACTTTGACCACGAACAGGCTATACCAATTTTCATATCCCCACTGCCCCTCCACCACTTTTCTAAACACACACAGTCACACACACAGTCTCACACACACAGTCTCACACACACACACACACACACACACACACACACACACACACACACACACACACACACACACACACACACACACACACACACACACACACACACACACACACACACACACACACACACACACACACACACACACACACAGTGAGATCATTACCGGGGAGTAAGGTTGGCCATAAGGCCACATCTACACAGTATCATCTGATAATATCCAGCAAGCACAATCAGGACAGCAATGGTGTGCGAATGTTCTATTATACGCAGATGCTTTCCTTCCTATCTCATGCTGGGTGTCGACTGTCTGGGAGCAGTCTGGCACCAGTTCGTGGCACCTCTGGATGCTTTGGTCCTTTTTGCAATTTTGTTTGCCGCGTGATGTCCAAGAGAAACGCAACCTTTCCTACATTCCTACAAAATTCCTACAAAAACAATCCAGCAATTTCATGAAGAGATCGAAGACGAAATTCCATGAATTGGATTTGTTTAAGAAGTAGTGAAAATAGCCGCTCTACAAGGTACAAGTGAGCTTGTTGTAGATCTACTTTTTTCACCAATTTCGTACTTTCTCTTTCGGGCCTCGAGCTAAAAACCGCTGATCTCTAGACCCTAAGAATAAATACATAGATGGAAGCCTGTATTCTTAATCTCACTGTTCTCCTCACACAGCATTTGGTGCTCCGCTCACACAGTATGAATCCTGAGTGTTCCTTTAACTCTGAGACTCAGAGTATTTAAATGTAACCAAATGGACCGGTAAAGGGTCACTCTCGGAGTGACAGAGAGGGTTAAACAAACATTGAGGATTGAAACACTAGGTACTTAATGGTCACACAATCACAGTTGTAGTAGGTCATCGGCGAGTTGCTCAAGTGTGTTTGTGTGTGTGCGTGAGTGTGTGCGTGCGTGCGCACATGTGTGCGTTCCCAGTAGTACTTAAGGCTTCTCTCCTCGCCCTTGTAAGCTGTTTTTTGATTAATAGCCCAACAACAGCTCAGGGACACAGAGCAAGTGTTCTACATTGTGATTGGTTGCAGCCATATGACATCAGCGGGGCCCTTTAATTACAAACAGATAAAATATCCCCTCCACACCTCCCCGGTGATGTCATATAAGACCCCCGACACCCCTGACTCACACACTGAGACATCCTGAAGGAGCTCGCCGGATTATGAAATGCATTTCTCTCTTCAAAACACATGGACAATATGTCTGCACACACACACACCACGCACCACGGCACATGCGTTATATAATAGACACTCACACATGCTGACACACATGCACGAGCGCGTACACACACACACACACACACACACACACACACACACACACACACACACACACACACACACACACACGTGAGCGCGCACAGACATATGGACATGCATGCAAACGCACGCACGCACGCACACACGCACGCACAGGATAGGTTGGCACCGCTCAAAAATATATCAAAACATTTTACTTACAGCACGCACGCACTATACAGTAACAGTATATATTCAATTATCTTTGAGGGCTCTACTGTTACAGTTACGGTTACAGTTTAGGCATTTAGCAGACACTTATGCAGAGTCACTTATACGTACGAATCAGAGTAGGCTAAGCAATGTAAGCATGTACCCTAGTCAACAGACAGAAGGGTCATTTAAGTACAGTGCAAAGACAATAATATAGTGCTTCAAACTAACTAGGATTTAAGGGAAATAAAACCTTGATATTAATAACTACCTGAAGCATTGAAACCTGGATATTCTGTCCTGTGTGAACTAAACATCACAGGTTCCAGTAATCCAGTTCACGTCCGAGGCCAAAATGTTTATCTTTTTTACCCTGCAATGGTGGGTCTGTAGAGCTCAGACTCCAGTGATTTCTAATGACGCTTGAAACCGATCTCTTTGAATTCCACTCATTTCCAGGAAAACAGACGTAGGTATGCATGTGAAGGCAGGAGATAACAGGAACAGAAAGACCACACTAAGTTCCTCGTCGTCTCACTTTATCTTAGCTGCCTTTATCTTAGTTCATTGGGTTTACAATGCATTGACTCCAGCTCGGTGGGGTTCTTCTGGACTATAGTGGGCTTCAGCCGCCCTGACCGTTTTACTGTCCAACACTGTTACAACAGCTCCACATTGCTCATGCCACCGTCCCATTCAAACAGTGCCAAAGCCTCTGCATGGCAGAGAAGTCATGCGCTGGAGAGGGCACTGGTGGGGGCATGAACGGAGGCACGGCGGGGGCACGCGGGTGACGAAAGATGCACAGTACCGTACGTGACTGGTCAAGCAGATCAAGTGCCCTCAGCGAGTTAGACGTTGGAGGTCTATTTATAGTTTCTGGTTTGATGCCATTCGACTCGACTATTATGCCACTCAGCAGAATGCCTGTGTGTGGGTGAGTGCCAGTGATTACACCAGGCAACCTAACTGTGTCCAGGTGCAGTGAAAGGAATTGGGGGGGGGGGGGGGGGGGATTTAATAAAAAGACGTTTTAAACCAGATCATTCAAATGTGTTCAAGCTTAGGCCAAACGGATCAGAGAGCATTCATCTCCCACATCTCACATCTATGCGATTTTATACCGCTCCGTTTTTCATTGATTATATCATGTCACTTTAACCGTGCACATGGAACTGTGATTTCATATACCTGGTGCTATTCATATGCTGGACGTTTTCCCCCCTGCACACGAAGCCTTTCAGCCATCCATATACTGTAGCACCATCTATTCATTGCAAATGTTTAATCATGTACTGTACTGTAGGATGTGTACTGGCCTGTCACATTTACCTTCCTGTTCATTTCCGCTCTAATCTCTATTCTTGTGCAATGTTGAAAGTCTGCAGGAAAATAAAAAGTAATCATCATGTGATGTAACAATAAAGTTGATTATGTGTACCTCAGCAACCTAAATAGCTTAGTTGTTCACACACACCATATAGACGATATGCGTGTGACATCATCATACCCGGAAAAGGTTATGCGGGAATGCCTACTGAGTGGCAAAAAACTACTTTCTGGCTTTGACAGCCCATACATCCAAACAAAAAGTCACTCACTTTATGCATGTGCATACCCTCTATTGCACCACTGACTATACATTTAGTTATACATAAATATCCTCGTCTTAATGTCAGATCTTTTCTGGCTAGGCTACTAGTGTATATGTAGACAATGATGCATGCGCCGCAGTGCAGGCAGAGTTTAATTATAGGACTTTTCACTACAATGTTACATTATTGTGCAATTTCAGCTGGAGGGACACATTTGTACTCTTTTGTGCAAGTTGAGAAATCAACCGGGAAGGTTTGACTTTCCCATGGTCTCTGTGGTTCAACAATTCAATGACTGGATGCATTTCAAGCACCGCTATGTGAGCTAATGATTCAATAACAAGATCTTTTTTTTTTTTGGCCTTCTTCATAATTTGTCATGTCATATCTAGTGATTGATCTACCCTGTCACCTGCGGGGGTCACTGATAGAGGTGAATTCTCCAGGGGCCCAAATGGAGATTCCAAAGCCACGTGGCCCACATTCCAGCACTGGCACGGGACATTCCCGGTTTCCTTTATGGGGGACAGAGTAGAATTGGCAGACAATGGGCCTCAACACTCGGACCGGTGCCAACCGTCAGAATGCCCACACGCATTTGTGGCATCCAAACCATGCGCAGAATGCTTTTGTTTGCCCAGCAGCCAATACCGCCAACACATGTAGTGGAATATGAATGAGAGCACTGGTACACTCGTAGTACCACACCGTTGAAGGCCTGGGACTTCAACTTGGCATCCCTACTTTGGGCACGCCACACGTAACAATTTTCAGAAAACTTACAAAATCTAAAACGTTAGCCAACACCTCAACTGAACGCATGGAACCACAAACTGATTGAGCATCACAGCCAACTACTGATGACCAGCTGTTCTGAATCTGACACTGAAGACAGAAATGGGTGGGAGGAGACCAGGGATGATGTTATGTCAGCTTTAAATACACTGACAACATGTAGAAGGACAAACGTTGTCTTTACGCTACAACAAGCTGTCCCCAAACATCATCCATGCAGAGGGATGTTGCGAAAAGGACAAATAGCAAGATCACAACATGTTGCAATGGGACACGTTGCGAGCAGTGCCGAGCACATAGATCAACTGTTTTTGCTACTACACCCTCATACAACAACGACGACGTATAAAATAGGAAATAACTGGCTAAAGCGTGCCCCCACTACCACTAGAGCTCTGGACAAGGCCAGTCCACAGGCAGCGAACAGGGACAGCTGTCACACAGAACTATTTATAGACTCCCCCATAACACACGTGCCACTCTGTTCTCCAATGAAGGAGGGGGGGGGGGGCATAACATTTAGTTGGTGGTCAGCAAGTCAATCGATACCTCTGATGTTGAATTATGTAAGTTTTATCTTTGGTCTTTGGCCCCAATGGGCGGGGTAAGGACTCTTGAGGTCAAGAATACAGTTGCGGTCATTTCTAGTTGCTGAGTTTGCACAACTTTGTGTCTACTACACCTTGTGAGGAAAGGACTGTAAGTGATGGACCGATTTCATCCTCTGCCCGGATAAACAAAATATGCCTCGTTGCTTCCAAATGGCATGACAGATGTTAGGAGGTTGTGTATAATTAACATATCATCGCTGTCATACAGAAACCTTGTATCTCCATATTTCATATTCACAGTTTTCGTAAATGAACACCCTATTTTATACTTCGCTGTCCGTGTCACACAAAATCTGCGAAAATGGCATATCTACATGCTCACAACAGGTCTTGAGGTGATGCGTTGTGAGCTTGTAGATCGTCTGCAATATTAGAGCTACTTTCAAAACATTTCTGAAAATCCTTTGATATTATCATGTCGAAAATAAGACCACCAGAATTAAAGTGGGTTATGCAAATAAAAGGTATTAACATCCACTGGAGGACAGGTTATATACATACTTTCCATTATCTTAAAAGGAAGGGTTTTGGACATATGGTTACCACCGACGGCGACGATAAAGTATCCTACAGTAAGTCTCTGCGCGTACAGTATATGTATATGTGAGCTTATACGTATGCGAGTTGCAAGGCTGGCAAATGTAAACATGACGAGGCCCGGAATAGACCATAGGTAATGTAGTGACACCTATATCCATGTTGTTATTTTTGTTTGTGTGTAATTGATCTTTGCACCCTCCATTTACACGTCTAATGAAATCCCAGACCGCATGTATGACGTGATCTCTATATGTTGTGAGAGAGTAAGAGAGGGAGAGAGAGATGCTGACAAAGCCCTGGAATGGAGCCAGACAGCTTTACAGAGAAATAAGAGATGAGGATAGCAATTGCAAATATTCTGATGTCGCCTTTGTCGCCTTTGGAAAACATGCATGGTTTGGTTGGGAGAGTTTGATATGTGCCAAATGGTTCCTTCCAACATGACTATATAAGGACTAGGGAATTGTGCTTTCGCACGCAAGAGTTTGGCAACTTGTTACGCCCGAGGATCCTGATCAAATGCAGCAAGGCTTGAGTGGTTCTTCCGTCCTGAAAAGAGAAACATGATTGCTGGCCAAATCAGAAGAATTTCAATCAAAACTGGGTTTTAGTCATGGACTAAAAGTCAATCCATTTATTATTGACTTTTTTATATTTATTCTCTGTGAAAGCTCCCACCATGTGGTACAAATGGTGCCGTCTCAGTGATCGTCTGATGGACAGTGCATTCCACACCAGACCACCTCTAGCTCTCGGGGGGTCAGATATTACATAACAGGAATGTTCCAGGGAAATGGAGATAAGCAGAGGAACAAGACAAGCTTCCTCTGTTGAAATGCCTGCACCATTAAACTCCATACGGGCATGCATACGTCGCTGGATTGTTTAAGTACCACTAAAGTAAGCAGCCGTGAGCCTGTTTGATCCCAACAATTGCCAAAAGCCCTGCACTCCGGCTTTACTTGCTACAGTACAAGAAAAGGCTTCTATTTATGTAGCGATGGCTTCTATTAATAACTACAGTAATTGCAGCAGTAGGCCAAAATGCTGAGTGGCAGTGCTGGAGCAAAATGTCAGCACAGGTAATAGGTTTCAGCTCGTAGTAGTCATGTTCCATGAACTTGAGACCCTCACTGGAACCCACGGTTAAGGTTCCCCATAAGGAGCCCACTAAGGGGAACTCAGGTAAAGTGCTGTATACAGTAGTACATTCAAATGAAATCTCACATTTTGAGCCAGGTCAGTGCTTGTGTTTCTTGAGTCATGCAAGATGCATGACTGATTATGACTGTATACTTTTTTCTTTTGCAGAGGTTTCATCATCAAGAACAACAAACGTGGAATATTCTCAAATGCAGATATCTCATAAATAGACATACCAGTATGTTGATTTATGAAGGATTTGTTGGAAACTTCAAATGGTTTTACGACGCAGTATACTTGCCGTGTAAATTCACAACAGGCAATCATAAATCTCTTACACGAGTTCAAGCAGGCACCATTTTGGATGTGTGCACCTGACCTTGGCGTGGCGTTCCCCCTGTGCCTAACGGGGTTTCACCTGACCTTGGCGTGGCGTTCCCCGTGTGCCTAACGGGGTTTCACGCACAGTTGTGTTCGGTCACACAGCATGGCAACGGGAATGCGTTGTCACGAGTCACAACACATACTGTACATACCATTACCATCACATATGTACGTACCATCACCAAGCGTATATCGCTGTTTGGCAAAAACCTCTTATCTCCATATTCTAACTTCACAAATGAACGTCCTACTTGATCACGCTAGAGTGTCACATAAAAGGCATCAAAAGTAGCAGATCCGCAAGCTTGTAGATTGGTTACTTAGTAACTTACTAGTTACTTACTTTGTAGATTTGATTATTATTACAAAACGTACATTAAGCACTTCAGCCCTATACATTTTGGCAATTTTAAAAGAGCCGATCTACAATCGCACAATGTGTCACGCATTGTGACACTGTGACTATTTTCAAACGATTTTTATACATTTGAAAACTTGAAATGGGACATTGTGCAATGTGCATATACTGTATGAGTAGGCTACGAGGATGATGATGAAATGGATGGCTGCCACTGCTGTGCATCAGCCCATGAGGCAGAGGGGCTGTGTATCAGCCCATGAGGCAGAGGGGCTGTGTATCAGCCCATGAGGCAGAGGGGCTGTGTATCAGCCCATGAGGCAGAGGGGCTGTGTATCAGCCCATGAGGCAGAGGGGCTGTGTATCAGCCCATGAGGCAGAGGGGCTGTGTATCAGCCCATGAGGCAGAGGGGCTGTGTATCAGCCCATGAGGCAGAGGGGCTGTGTATCAGCCCATGAGGCAGAGGGGCTGTGTATCAGCCCATGAGGCAGAGGGGCTGTGTATCAGCCCATGAGGCAGAGGGGCTGTGCATCAGCCCATGAGGCAGAGGGGCTGTGTATCAGCCCATGAGGCAGAGGGGCTGTGTATCAGCCCATGAGGCAGAGGGGCTGTGCATCAGCCCATGAGGCAGAGGGGCTGTGTATCAGCCCATGAGGCAGAGGGGCTGTGTATCAGCCCATGAGGCAGAGGGGCTGTGTATCAGCCCATGAGCTCCAGCGGATCCTGCCGGGAGCTGCCTATGCCATAGAAAGCATAGGTGGACCCCAGGCTACCACAGGGGGAGGCGGGCCACCACATCTTTGTGTTATAGGATATTCATTTTACATTAACCACCTGAACCAATAGCATCCCTATTCTGAGGACTTTAATACAAAATAGCAGTGCGTTATTTTCGACAAAGAGGTTTGGTGTATGGGGAGAAAAAGCAGACGGAGTACAGAGTGAAATGTGTTTAAAGGTCTGAAAATGCACATTAATAACATGAATCCAACATACACTGATGAGAGTGCTGTCAAACAAGTCTATGAAGAATCTATGAAATCAATTGAAAAGTTTAAACTGCAACACAGTTTTATACAATATGTAGTGGGGAGGGGGGGGGGGGGGGGGGGAGGGGGTCCCTGCTTAATTTCTCTCTCAGCTACTCATCAATGAAGTACAGTATATACTGTAGTGTAGGGTATAAGAGGAAAGTAACACACCACGAACTTAAACTGGCAAATGGAGCATCACATGACTGGATGCATGACGTGGATACATATCATCTTTACAGCTAGGGGGATCAAATGGAGGCTGTTCCACAAATAGAGACAGCAAAACGACATATGGATGAAATAGATTTAAATGGGGTACTAAGTCATAAGGTCAACCATTTGTCTGAAGTGTTCCGTCTAAAGGCCTACTAGATCAGTATGGAATTCCACGCATTGACATTCCCGTCTCGCTTGGGCGGGGTCCTGAAGTCACGCCTCAGGAAGAATCTTAGCAATTCCATTGGGTACATTCGACCCGGAGTCACAATACTACTGTACGCATTTAACCACTTAAACCCTACAGCCTATACTTAGTTTAGCGGGGTCCCCGATGTACGCCAAGATATAGTATTTCCCTATACGTCAAATCGCTTCACCAAAAATAGCCAAAGTTCAAGCTCACAAAGTCTATGTTACTGTAGCTCATCATGCATGTCACATACTGTAGATGTGTGCAGCCTGTAGACACATCTAAGGCCCAAACCACAGCAGTTGCAACTCCTTGCAACTAGTCGCAACTCCTTGCCAGAAAACAAAACCACTCATGCAACTCCTTGCAACTGCCATTGGGGATAATGGTCGCAAGTGCGTTGCAAGGAGTTGCATGGCGAATCATTGGTCTGGTTTGGGCCTAAAACTGCTCAGCCTTGAAAAATTAATGATGTGGATAAATCCCAAACATTGTTTGAGAACTACTAATTTAGAAGACATCTGTAGTTGGGTTTAAGTAAGTCCACCACTGTGTGTGTGTGTGTGTGTGTGTGTGTGTGTGTGTGTGTGTGTGTGTGTGTGTGTGTGTGTGTGTGTGTGTGTGTGGGGTATTGAACGACAGGACACAATGACAGGTCAGTGTGCTATCACGTGTGATTTGAGTAAATATGCACCAGATGATCCCCTAAATCCATGACATCAGCGTACAGATGCAAGCCTTCTGCTGGCGGCCACCACCATCACATCACATCGCATTGCATGCCTGTCCGATGCAAGAGTCATGATGATGTCACTTCCCCTGGAGAGCCGGGGAGGTACGGTACAGTACAGTGAGGGGGGAGAGGAAGGGAGGGATGGACGGTGGCTGAGATCACCCATTCTCTCCGTTCTGGAGCATTCGTTCCCAAACCTCTTCAGCTGAGACTCAAAGGTTTTCGTATGTATGGATATTTTTATATATATATTTATTTTTAAATATCGGAAATACATTTGAAAGATGATTGACATATTCTATGAAATATTTCAGATATTTCATTGTTTTATAATTTTATTTATAATCTAAATCTTCAAAGTACCGTAACTTGTAACTAAAGTTTTCAAATAATTGTAGTGGAGTAAAAAGTACAATATTTGCCTCTGAGATACAGTACGACTGCAGTTGAAGTATTGAAACGTTAATAAACTACCTCAAAGTTGCACTTCTAAGTACAGTACTTTATTTTTTCACACATAAAAAGACAATGCAGCATTAGATGTGCACTGCACCCTCCCCGCTGTGTGGCAGAGGCATGGAGCAGAGAGGACTGGCAACCAGCCAGAGATATAAATAGAACCCACTAGTTAGCCTACTATTCACACAAAACCGGACAAGATTTACACCATGCCTGAGGGAATATCACAACACAAACAATGGTGCAGCTGCAGCAAAACAATGTCGGTGAATGCCAGGAGTTAATTGCATGGGTACTTGTTACTATACATCCAGCAATTTGAGTTCAACCTCCGAGATAACGAACATTAAACATTGGCAAAACTTCATTTGAGCATTTTCTATGTCAGTCGTTCTTCGATTTTTCAAATAATAGCAGACCTACAAGCTCGTAGCGCGCCACTCGGCGCGCTATGAGCTTGTAGATCTGCTATTTTTCAATAGCTAAAGCATAACATAATGCTAATACCAAAAGGGGTTCCCACCCAGAATGGGTTAAAGGAGCTATAGGCAGGATGTGTAATTGGTAAAGTTCAAATTAAAGATGAATTAATGATGAACTCATACATTAATTCATTAATTCCTTGCCCTCACCATTAATGGTGAGTGGTGACGTCACTATGACTTAACCAACTATTCCCTTTCTATGCCCTGGATGAGTGCTCATAGGTTGGTAGGAGTACTGAGGATAAATCAGTCTCTGGTGGTCGTTCACAAACATTAATGCTGAACTTCCAAATAATGTAGCAAAGTCTTAAAACAAGGTTGAGATGAACATTTCTTATCTTTTCTTTTTTTTAACAGTTTTAAAGAGATTCAAAGAAAATCATTGCCCGATAAATGGAACACTGTATACGGTTTACATTAAACTTATGAATTACAAGTTATGGTGCAACTGAATGAATGCATTGTATGCACTGTGTGTATGATAAATAGCACATGATTGAGAGACGATCTTGGGTTGCTATACGGAGTTTAGTTACTGAACTAAAAAACATGCGAGTTATAAGCAGCGCGCTCATGCAGTTCTACCAAATAAGCAAGTGTGTCTGTCTGCAACGAGTTATTATAGAATTAGAATATAGAATATTTGACATTCGTGTCCAGAGTCCAGAGGCCCTTATACAACAGGCTGTGCATGTGTCGGTGACAGCTGTTGTCCAAGCAGCGGAGTGACCAGCACAAAGCACTTACTACTACTCTCTCTCTCTCTCTCTCTCTCTCTCTTTCTCTCTCTCTGAGTCACAGACCTGCAAGGGTCCATTTAGAACCCCCTTAAGGAACCCCGAGGTCCCCCTGGTCCACACTTTGAGAACCACTGCTCTAATAAACCACTTAAACCCTAAATACTTTGTTTGGTATACTTTGTTGACTGGATTCCACCAGGGGTCTATATTAGGACCCCCTCCTTTTCCCCCTGTCGCCTCTACACTAAAGCTCATCATCATGAATATCAGATCTAAATGCACACGACGCAATACGCATCACACGGCGTGGTGCGTTGTTGACGCGCTGCGGTGCGTTGTGAGCTTGTAGATCTGCTATGTATGCAGTGCGCGCGCATGCTCGCACTGCATACATAGCAGATCTACAAGCTCACAACCCGCACCGGCGCACAGGCACACACACACACACACACACACACACACACACACACACACACCCCTATGAGTGCATGCCTTCCATACAACATGAAAATGGAGAGAGGGTAGGTCACTTAGTGCATTGATAAGTTGTGTCAAACTTTAAATACATGAAACCCTAGCATCTCAATTCTGGGGCCGAACAATTCGGCAAAACCAGCACATCTACACTACACGCTCAGGTTGTGAGCACTGCACTGCACTTGAAGCACTTCCATCATTTTCTGACCCTAACTGTAGCAAGACTTCACAAGTTTGTCTTTGAGGTGATCATCACCAGTCAGTTTCCAAAAGCGCGCCAATAGTACATTTACTCAAATACTGTACAATTCCTTTTTTTTTTTTTTTACTTTACTGGAGTATTAGGAGGTTTCAATACTTTTACTTCTACTCCACTACATCTCAGAGGCAAATATTGTACTTTTACTCCACTACAATTATTTGAAAACATTAGTTACTGGTTAGTTTGCAGATTTGGATTATTTAGACAAAAGAATGCATTAACCAACTAAGCCGTATTTTGTACTGCATACAAAATGAAATGAAATGAAAATGCATAATGAGTAATAATAATAATAATAATTTTGGCATATTTTTTATGCCAATACTTTCGTACAATTACTTGAGTGAATACCAGACTTGTACTTGTACAGAGTATTTCTACATTGTGGTATTGATACTTTTACCCATTTAGACCTGAAGACGATTCTACACATGCCTTCTAAATCCTGACAGTTTTCTGAAAAACCCATGTTTCTATGTCAGTCGTTCTCAAACATTTTCATGTCAAGGAACCCCAAAAATATATGTAATTGGCCGCCGACCCCCATCTGAAAATATGTTGTTCCAGGGACCCCCCAGAAGCAAAGATTTGAGTTAAAAACGTTTGCTCTGAAAGAATATATATTCAAAGATTCGCGCCACATTTGCGCTATGAGCTTGTAGATCTAAGTAAAACATAATGCTTAAAACAGCAAAAGCGGTGGCCCGGATGGTTAGCTCAACCGCCTGGGCACCTGGGCTGCCAAGCCAGCCGGACGGCGTGCCGCAGGTTCGACTCTCAAGCCTGACGGCCTTTGCCGCGTGTCATTCCCCCTATCTCTCTCCCCTTTCCTGTCTAATTACTGTACCCTATCAATAATGGCAAAAAATCCCACCGTTCTGAATGGGTTAAAGTGAAGTACTTCCTCCATGCACTGGTGTGTGTGGCGGTTGTCGCTCGGCCACCTGTGAAGCTCCACTCACACTGTGCTACGAACCGCCGCAAAACAAAACAACCACGGTGAAGTGTGGGCAATCTGGGCCCTCCATCTCATTCCAGC